>NW_011967162.1:491662-558615 GCF_000949405.1 Vollenhovia emeryi | reverse complement strand
GGGGGGGGAGATGGAATCACCGCTGCCATTTCGGCGTTAACGTATGCGCGTGCCCTCGTCTCGTTCTTAAGAAGCTCGCGAATCCAAATGCATCCAGCGGCGCAAACAAGCTAGGAAGTTACCGAATAATTTCTAGCCAGCAGTCTGACGATGAGTTACACACATGCCGCACCATTTCTGATTATAAACAGAGATCGCGGAAGTTAAGCAGATGCTTCCTATAACGTCACCGTGCAGCTCGTCCTAATGAAGAACTTGGCTTGAGGGGGCGAATTACTCTCGACGATACTACGAGCGAGAGTGTAGGCGGCACGCGTACCAAGGACCAAAGTTACGACTCGTAGGATTATGCCTTCTCAGCGCGGGGCGAATTTCAAATTCTTATTAACATATTATTTGGAAAATCGCAAATTTCGGAAATTTAGACGCTGTTCAGACCCGACTGCGCGGAAGCGCAAATTTATTCATAATAATCTTCGGCCCCCCGCCCGAGCGAGACGGGTTCAGCGTGCTCGGTTCGCTCGCGTACTCGGCGTGGCCGACGGCGAATGGTGAGTCACGATCCCGTTTGCGTTCTCCGCAGACACGCCCGGAAGTACGATCCGCAAAAATACAGCCGGTTTCCGCGAGACGCGCGGCGCCGTTGCCCCATCGAAGGCGAAAAGGTGTAAGGCTCCTCCTTTTTGCCGCTCGCGGCGCTCGGCGAGATAATTCGATTCCACACGGGGATGCATCAGCATAATTATGAGCCACTTCATAGTCGAGTAACATTCTCGGCGGCAATTAGCCGTTGTTGACAAACGCAATTTGCGAGATGTAACTTTATGGGATAGGCAGACAGTGAAGCGAGCGCCTCCCGCAAAGTCACTGATGTTCCCGAACACATCGGCGAACCGTGCCGTCGCTTCCGGAGTGGTCCGTCTTCCGTTCCACGTCGCTACGTAGCCCGCTTGTTCGCCAACACGAGGCTGCGTGCCGGCAAAATGTTTCGGAGGGAAAACGGGAACGACGTTACATGACCCTTTGTCTCGATACCAGGCCACAATCTCACGCTGATTATGAAAGTTATGGAAATAATCATGTGGGTAACATGGCGCGACATTAAATATATCCGCAGAACGCGGCAAGAGAAGGAGAAGGACAACGTGAACAGGATATCGCTGTCAATCGTAATTTTTCAATGCCGACTAATATCACTTACGTTTCAATTTAACGCCAAGTTCATAAGATATGCGTATATTTAGTATAAATTCAGACATTTGAAATTTAGAAAGACACCCGTCACGGACTACAGAGTCTACGTTCGAATCCCGAGGTATTTTTCGCAATAAATTCTTTCTTTGGTGATTTAAATATGTATAATGCTTATTAGCATAAAAACTTAAACCGAATTAAAGTATTACATGGATTTACTGTTCCAACAAGAGGCAACGTTTCAAGATTGACAGATAATCGGCGCGTAGTCTGAGTTGGAAAGATACAGAGAATTCGCACAGAAATGTTGCGGTTTGTTAGGTTGTTAGGTTACCACGAATGGCAAAAAATGGCACTTTCTCCAATTAATCATGCAGGGAGAGCCATTTTAATTCACCACCCGTAATAACCCACCTGGCTGCAATTCGAGAACAAAATGTCTCAGGCAAAAGTGGTTCGTAGTTAATTTCACCTTGAAGGTTGCTTGAAGGTCACGTGAAGGTCAATTTTTTAAGTGGAACCGCCTATTGTTTATTATACCATCTCATTCTACTAATTAATACGAACAACCCCTGTCTGAAACATTCCGCTCTCAAACTGAAACCAAGTAAGCCATTAGGGGTGGCAAATGAAAATGATTCACCCCATATACATATATACAAAAACTCATCGTTACATTAGTGATTTTTGTATTGTGTTTTAGAAACTCCCCGGTCTCGACTCAATGCTAGAGATGGAATAGTTTCCGGCAATCAAATTTCTCTCTTCTCTCAATAAGCTGCAAATTGAGATACAGTTATTAGCGATATGAAAGTTTCTCGTTTCCTTCTTTGCTCGCCGCTTGGCAATAACCCTTCTGGCGGCATGCCACTAACTACCCCAATAGAGATTTCGCGTTCTTTATAGGCCAAGTCCGCTCGGCTTGCGCGTAATTCACATGTATTCCCCTAATCCGTAGTATACGCCACGCTTATTAAATACCGCGCGCGTCTCGAAAGTTTCAAACGGCTTGTCCCGAAAATTATAGGTCAGAATTACGTTCGGATCTCGGTCCTACACCCACTTTACACGCCTCGCTCGGTGGCGAACTGCGCATATATAGAGCTTACCGCGGTACACTGCGCTCGGATGCTCGCCCGAAAACGGAGTGGACTCCTCGGACCGCACACACGAGAGCCAGCTGAAATACCGCTGGCAGACAATATTCGGCCGGCAGGGGTTTGCACGTACGTGAGGACAGACGCGCGACAGGAGCACAGAAGGCGGCAGCGGGAGGCAAGGACGAGAGAGAAGGAAAGCGAGAGAGAGAGAGAGGGGTGTGGTGGAAAGGCAACGGAGGACCACCGTCGTCACACAGAAGTTGGGGGCTACAATGGCAGTGCATCTTCTGGCGCCCCGGAGTCTCCCGACACGCCTTCCAGCACGAGTGCCGCAAGAACTCGCGTATCTGGTGCACGGCGTTCTTCCATACGCCGCGATATTGCGATCCACACCTCCGTGGGAGCATTATTCACCTCGCGTGAGATCTCCCTCGCCCGGGTCTAAACGCGGGAGCAACGATTACGAGGCCGTTTACGCCTGTTTATCTCGCGCCCAGCCACGGCGCACGTCGAGCGGGACGCGGGATCGCCGCAAAATATAATCTATGATTAATACATTCATTATCGTACGGGGACGAGTAAAACACGTGTTATTGGAATAGATGAAATTTTGAGTGGTCCACCATCCGCGATATCGCGATTATTGTATAACATTCAATTGTAATACGTGTTTCACCATGTACGCATTATGTGAAATATTTACGACATATTCGTTCAGTCGTGGATCATTGTTAATATCCCGTAATCCTTGATTTTAATGATTGCATACATGATATGCGTTGCAACTTGCATGAACTACGAACGAGAAGTATAGCGCGCAACTTCATTTCGGATATGTTGAGGTGAAAATAGAACTCGTGTTTTATCGCGCGCCGTACACCGCAAGCAAAACGGGTAATGTGTGACTGGCCGGAAGCTATTAAAGTTGAAATAATGTCAATATCGACAGAGATATCGGGGGGGGGGGGGGAGATTGAAAGGAAAAATCCAACGCGGTTATTTTCTCCCAAATGTCCGCGCAACTTATACTCGCGAACATCAATCAAGCTCGGCGCGCAATTCATTATATCGCAATTATGTTTTATGGAATAAGCAATTAAGGGCCGACCCAAAAATATCTTCCGTCCATCATATGTCAATGAAAATCAGATTTCCTTTGCAGGTTTATTAATCACGCTTTCTAGCAAAATCCATTAAACTATTCCCGATATAGCTAATCGATATTTCACATGATCAATTATCTTTATCGTTTATTCCACGTAAAGGCGAATGGATTGACTGAATATGTATGAACTTCCAAATTGCGCTTACGTAACAGCCAAACTAATATCTGCAGTCAATAGATGAAAGTTACACGTGCAATATCATGTATGTATTTGCCATCACATAAAGTACCTTTAATATATCCGTGTTCGCGATATGCTAAAACATATACAATAACGTTGATTACGATAAAAAACATTTATCAAGCTTATCTTTCACTTTCGCCGATACTTTTAGCATCGATGGAAATAAAACGTATCTCAAATGTTATTATATATATATTTTTAAATCTAAATTCTCATCAAGTTTACGTTCTATAACTATGATTACGACAATGCCATTATTCCGCGGTGGAGATTATCGTGAAGGAAAATTCGGGCATGCTGCACAGCTATTTTATACGTCCAATCGTATAAGAGAAACGGAATGCAGATTAAAAGGTTTATTGAGATAAAGGCGTAGCTAACGAGCGCCATAGGAGAGTGCTAATTGCGTTAAAAAATTATTTTGTATCTTGAAGCTTTAAGTTTTGGATCAATGAAAAGCCGATCCTAATTGCAGATTGTAGCTTTCAGCTTTTAGTACGTTTGTCTCGAGACGGAATAAAATTAATTTTACTTTTACTAGACTTTAAAGCAATCCCCCCCCCCCCGCCTCCCGTAGATCGTCGTTATATCTAGTCGTTTGAGCTGGAAACTTATGTTAACTTGTATCGTGTCAGGCCCCAAGGGAGCTTTTCTCTCCCCTAAGCAGATTAAGAAGAAACCGTCAAGTTTTTCGTGAAGTAAGTAACGCAAGATTTTTAACACAAATGTGTTAATTACTCTTCATTTCGTTGAACAATGTTACTCGGCGCGACAGTGTGCCGCGGATAGAGGGATAATTACTCATGTAATTTTAACTCAATTTCCAACAGCCCGGACTCATCTACTAAACTCAATTTATGTTTTTCATTCTCTTCCCCCGGCGCAAAATTGTACCGGGTACAGTTACGTATGTACTTGCGCGCTTGTTTCCAAATTTTGCGCGCGTATGCACCGCGCGGCATTACCGGTTTTAATAAATTCTTTTACAAGTCGCGCGAAACTTTATTTATCGCCGGCTCCCGAAGCCCCCGAATCCTCCCCCGAACACATATTACGATCGCGACCGGCCATAAATCGAGCGGAGGCCAAGCGACTCTCGGCGTCGACGAAGTGATATTATTCTTGCGTTCATATCTTCCGTCCTCAGGGCTGATGCCAAAAGACATATCCCAAGGTACCCCCGAGACGAGCGTGCCACAGGTTGCGAGGTCCCGACCTCGAAAGCGCAGCGACGCGGCTGCGACGCGTAGGGTAGAGGGATAATTAATCGTCACCTATTGATAAGAGATAAGTGAGTGGGATTAAGACGGCGCTCGGTGGGGGGTGGCTCGAGAGTCGGCGGCGGAAGCCCGAGTAGCGAGCGAGCGGAGGCGTCTGCGCGTGGCGGGAAACGAGAGGGGATGATGCGGGAGGTAGAGAAACACGCTCTCGGTACAACCCTCAGTCGGGATGCCGGTCGCGCACCCTCTCGTCCATCCGGTACCGCGATGATCAGTGAGCGACGTGTTCAACGTGTCCCGGGAACCGCGCGCGGCCGACTCCGGCTGTTGACCGGCGCCGTGCTGCTGTCCACGATCGCGGGGAGTGCATGGACCGACAACCCCGTCGCATCCGGTGAGTGCAAGCGAAAGGATCGGTTTCCGCGCGGTCTCAGCATCGCCGCGGTCCGCTGTCGATCAAACGCCCCCCGCGACTCGATCCTACGATTTGGCCGGCGACGCGTCTCGATTGTCGGAGTACATCTGCGTACTCCTACGTGAGACGGAGTCTCGCTCCCCCTGCGCTCGCGAGTGCTAAATTCACTCCGCCGCGATGCTAATTGAATCTACCCGTGCGAACTGCGCGGCCACCCTCCGTGCGGTAGGAATTTTGTTACCCCGTTCCGCGTGTGCGGGAAGTTTAACGAGTTTCGGTACCGCCGTCGCCGCCGTCACCGTCGTCGTCGTTGCGACGGTCGGACGCGGTGATTGTTCTCCCTTGTTTCCACGTAGAGTAACGCGACTAGGTCTCTAGTGCTGGTATTCCACGTAGCGCGGATTTGTGGTGCGTGCCTCTTACTCTACGAATGCGGCTCTCGTAGACGAGAGAGAGAGAGTTGGTTGGCTCGCGTGGGGAGTAATTCGAGACGTCTATGCAATAGCTTCTCGGCGCGGAATCAAGTCGTCGAGGATAACTGGGAAGTATAAGCGGGATGCGTACTAGTTCCGCTTCGTACCTCTCTCGCTCATTATTCCATGTATCAAGAGCATCCCTCGTACTTACTCCGACGCGAAATGCATTTCAACTTGGTTCTCCGAGTGCCACGTTCTTTTAAATGTCGGCTAATTATCTCGTAAATCGGTTCTAAATATCATGAATATTGAGTCGACAAAAGAAAAAGAGATCTTACGCGCCGCACAAGTGTACGCTCTTGCAATTTCTTCGTTGGTGTTGGATGATAAGCATGTAACAAGAACTTTTTCTTCAATCTTTCTGCATCAACAAAGAAATTCTGCCCGGAATACGTGATTGTGCGGAACAAGTGCATAACGAGATAACGAGCTTCGACCAAATTCTCGCGGGCGTTGTTTTGCGAGATCACAGAAAGACACGGTGGCCTCGGATAAGATTTACTTTATAATAAATTACGTTAAAGTATGATGATGCACGAAGAAAAAGTTGAGACACAACTTTATAATTTCTTAATTAATCTTTTTATGTGCTGACGCTGCGCTGTTACTGTAAGACGCTGTTGCCGCAGTCGCAAGAAAATGTCTCTATTCGTCGCGTAAAACACGGAAATGTTATTAGAAAGATGTGGACTCACGCTATTAGTTGCAAATAGGAAGATTCTATTTACGTTGACGAATTAAAGTCTCGTTTCGACGTGTTTTCAAAATCCTTTTATTTAATTCTCCGCTAGATTTTAATTATATATATAATTTTTATTTATTTCTTGATTTTATATATTTCTTGACTTTAATTATTCTTTGAGATATGTTACCGAATTTTGTGTGACAACTGGTATGTCACATACAATGACAGATTGTTCTATTTGTAGAAACTGCTTTTAGTTGTGCAAGTTTGCCTGCTCTCCCGAGCAACAAACAATTAGTTATACTATGATACTACATCAAATGAAATTAGGATTTCATGTTTCCGGTTATATTATTCGCGCTTTAATGATTTTGACGAAATTACGCGATATGTTTGTCATAATTAGGTTGTATTCTGTATGCAGAGGAATATGAAGCCCTTGAGCTGATTACTATTCACTGTATTGATACAAGATTACACTATATGAACCAGTTTGGTGCTTAGTGCCGAAATGACGTTTCACTAAATAGCGAAATTTTAACAAACTCTCACGGAAATGTGATGACATTAAAAAATTTCCAACGCCTTTGTCTACATCACGAGTTTATTTCAACGAGTCGAAAATGCAAGTTTCCACGCATCGTGCGTTTTTGTACAAATACTTGTCGTAGTTTGGAATTTGACGATGCAAATATTTTTGCAATTCCCATAATCATATACACGACTTTAGGAACGAATACAAGAATGATTTTGCGCGCGAAGCATGAAACTCGCGGACGTTTTGTATTTGTTCGACGCAACCGCTCGTGTTTAATGTGGCGCAACGTTTTTATTCTCCCCCCCCCCCAACTCGCGTCGTTATCTACGTATCACAATTCTCGATGTAAGATAAAACGTTTTGCGTTGGGAAAATTGGTTATACACGTGTAACTGCCAAATGCGATTCGAGCACCAACGATTTTGGGCGATTACGCGGGACACCGCGATACAATTTGGTCTCGCAGATGTGGGATGAATATGAAATTCCTGAGGTAGCGCTGCCTCGTCTGACTAATTTCTCTCATACATTCTACGCATCGTCGCAATGTCGTATAAAATACCGAGTGCGCACAAATTGCCGTATTGCCAGCCAATCGCGCATGGGAAATGTTCAAAACTTGCACGCGTCTTCCTAAAAGAATTAATTCCTTTACAATTAGATCCGACGTCCAGCGTCATTTTATCAGAATCTTTTCGAAACTGCCTACTCTCTAAAGGTCAATCGGTGGATTGTCACTGAAAACAGTGAATATTCGCTGACTCACAGGTGTACCATAAGTGTAGCACTGAATTATTTTTATACTTATAATTGCTTTCAGTGATCATGCACTGATTGACTTTTAGAGAGTAAATTGGAGTTTTCTAAAATTCACGTGATGTAATACCTGCACGTGCAAAAAAAGCAAAAAATTAGAAAACTATAATTGCTATCGATCTTTTGGAAGGTTCTCTTGTTTCATGCTAACAATGGGCTCTGCAACATTTCATATATGCGTCAGATCGAATTGCTGTTGTTTGGCGTAAAGTATAACTTTTTGCTGAATCATCAGTATAGAAAAAGCCGTGTTGAGTGATTTTTTTTACACGCGGCAGAAAATTTTAATGTGTAACACTTGTCGCTTCGAGCACGTCGGAATTAATTTCGGTTATTTTATAATTAAGCCAAGCTGCTGATTTATACAATTAGTAGATTTGGTTGCGCGCGGTTTAATTGAAAACATTAACGTGCGCTGTATGTTCTACACACTATATCGTTCATAATATCCTGGTAATGTCTTTCCATGGTGTGTGCGCGCGTGCAGAACCAAAAATATCATTTGAGGTCTTGATGTTACACAAAGCTGTTTCACAATAACTCTAGTTAATTAATTATACCGACACTGCAGCATTTATCTATGAAATCAAGTTTAATCTTGGCCGAGATAATATTAAACCGCCATGGCGTTTCTCCCCTTCTATCTGTCCTAAAAAATATTGAAACTGTCCGTCCATATTATGAAAATGGGTCACTGAATTTGATCGCTGAATACCATCAGCCTCGCCGGGACATTTAAGAAGTTTCAGTTTTACAGAGAGACGCCGCGCTATACTTTTTAATAGGATTTACAAACTGGGTTAAAATCAACTTCGCGCTTTACTCATTTTCTCAAAGGTGTCCTCGCAAACCAACAATGCGAATATGACTGGTGTCTTCAATGAGCGTCCACGAATGTAAAAGCTTTTGGTGATTAAGTGCCGCGCTACTTATCAGCTTTGAAAGGACTCTCGCCGATTGTCGCGTCATTACGGTTGTCCTTTTTACAAACGGTGCCGCGATATCGAGCTCGTCAATTACGCGGTAAACTTTCATTTATTCGCGAAAGGTTATTATTTTAAACGGGAAGAAAAATTGTTTAACGACGTCAAACTGGCTACGGTGGTTTAATTTAACAATTTATTCCGACGTTTCGACCATCCGGATTGCGGTCCTTTTCGAGGAAATGTCTACAAAATATTGGAGTAACTCGATTCAACAATTGGCAGTACAGCCACCGAGACGAAATCACAACTCTACATTTGCATAGATTAGTTCAAAATTAAAAAAGATGTCGTCCGTCTCTGGATATCGGTCGGAGAAAACTGTTGAAGGCACGTCCATCCGACACCACAGCCACAATGGGACTACGGTCAGGGGCTACGTTACATCGAAAAGTAAACACGAAAGATAAATAAATAAAAACAAATACTAAAAATGTAGTCAGAGTACAAAAAATTAAAGGAAAGAGAAGATTTTAGAAATCGAATAAATAAGACACCAAGAAGTGACGTCAAAATTAGAAAATAAAAAGAAGGACAAACGTAAAATAAGATGTCAAGTGCTCCTTATTAGGCCGTCGTATATCGCGTTAAGGTTCTCTGTGTCTCTTTGTAAATTTAGGGCGTCATTTGATTTCCTTATATAGAACATCTCCGCTATCTCCCGCTTTCGCAAATTTTTCTCCTTATGTAGTGTGGAAGGCTCAAAAGCCAATCGAAATAATGGTCTTCTTTAAGGCGACGGTTAGCGATGGTTATTATTTAAAATGGTATATTATTAAAAATCGTACGGTGAAATACGGCCACGTAATGCAGATTTTCGACTGCCGTATCTTATTAGGACCAAGCGGCCATCTTACATGAAAATATCATAGCGCGTACGAACGTACACCGGGTTCGCTGTTTTACTGCCTTCTCGTGAATGTAATAAAAAATTTTCAGCACCGGATATCCAAGTAAAAGGATGTTTGAAGCAGTACCAGTTATGACGGTACTCGGCCAGTCGTAAAAGAAGGGTCGCACGAGTGGTAGCGGAGAATGTAAATGGAAATAAGCTCGAGGGAGGGCACTGAATCTTGTGGCGAAACGATAATCTAACCGAATAGCAGATTCTCGAGACGGGACTTACGCTTGTAATATCTTGTCCCCGGAAAGTATGATTTATTTATTTGCATCGTATTCCCGCGCATCGAACAACGCGCGTTTTGTCCCGCGCAATTCTCGCGCGACATAATAGCAATCGCGGGAGAACGAACCGTCGCCGGCGGCGTAGGTTAATCTCCGATGTGATCGATGACACCTCATTTACCGGGCGAAAAGTAAATTTCGGCATTCTACTTTATAAGAAGGAGAGTGCGCAGAAGGGGAGCCGCGGAAATTGAATAGATAAATTCATTTAGCGAGTATAAGAAGGTAAAACCCCGGGCGCGTTTTGAAGTGAAATAGCAGATGTAGAAATCTCCGCGCTACCGCGGGGATAGCTTCTTCGCGCACGTTAGTAGATTTAAGTATCTTCAAGTGTAAATCTTGGGGTATGGAAGAAAAGACAGGAGAAGTAAATGCGCGGCTCCTGTCGATTTATCTTCAGTAAGAAGGGAATGCTCTCAAAGTAAATGCCGGCTGTAAATCAGCTGGCATTTTCTTTGGCCACGTGCAACAAAAGCATGCGTGTGATGTATGCACGGACTGTATATAACTTGCGTCAGTGGCGTAGAAACGGGGGGGCAGTCGGGTAACGAGGGTATGCACTCAACGCGAAACATCCACTAAATTTCTTAAAGCCACAGTGTGACGTAATTCTCCAGCGGGCCGTCAGCTTCCTTCGATTCAAATAAATCGAACTTATTTACGTAGCGCCCCAGGTCATGCTTATTTGCGCAAATATCGGACTGCTGAAGTGGAAGCTTCGTGAAATTGATTTGCCGTCTGATCGATGCGCAAGATATTCTGATCCGGTCTGAATTTCGCGAACAAGACATCCCTATTGCAAGATAGACGCCGCAACGTTTTGCAATAATCGAATTAATTTGTAAATAATGTCCGATAATGAAACACACAATTATCTGGATTGTTCCTATCGTTAGTTCCTTGCAATGGAAATAGTAAAACGGTATTGTTAGAAAGAGAGAAAATTTATATTATCCTTCCTTAATATCACTTTGATGAATTAAATGTTCATGGTAAATGCGACGTTTTATGTTAATCTAATCGTTTCAATGTTTAATTTATATGTCGGTGTCTAAAAACGTGGCGCTATCTCCATATTATAGCATACTAGAGGAAACGGAGCAATCAAAGCGTACATCATAAATATTTCATATTGAACCACAGAAGTAGAAATATTTTAATAATTCCGTCAAGTATACATTACATTATTTACGGTCTTTGCAGGTGGCAAAGCTCATCTACTAAGGCGTGAGACTTGAGTCAGGTCTGTGCGGAACGTGGTGGATTTAGAGTTAATTTAACTTTTACTTATTTAACTTTTATAGAGGGATAATGTATTTATGGATCCCTACGGTATACCGGACTTTTCTGCAAGAAGGATCGTTCAACTGTGAAAGTTGCACAACATACTTCTGAAATTGCAACCGCCGAAACAACAACTTTACTTATTCCTCTTTTAGGGTAAAATGTTTAATTGAGGGCGCGGCGGTGGGATTAATTACTTCGGTATTAACGAGACAGAAGAAAGGATTGCCGCGATCATTGTTGAAATCACCGGTTTATCTCCGAAGCAACCTTCTCCATTCTAATCTCCGCTAACTTCGATATCTGACAAGACTCTGCTAATCCCGTGCGATAGAATTCAATCGTGCACTACGCTATGTTTTTTGTCCATCTGCTACAAGCCAAGTTTTTAAATGCAAATTTCAGACGAAGTAACAATCATATTTTGTTTCTATCGATAGAGAATAGCATACAAAAATAAAGCTCGATATGTCGCGAGAAGGATCTCATCCCCGTGAGGCGGCGAATTTAAAAGAAGTGAGATTCGAATTTGGCAAATGTATGGAGCCTCCATTATCGTACCGTGCGCGAGGCATTAAGGAAACATAATGGATTAATGAGAGTGCGATTGGCAGAGTAGCACGGCGAAACAAAACTCGCGAAATTGTTGACAGTCGAACTAAACCGATGCTCTGGCATATTCTGCATGCAACGCTTTTGTGCACCGTTATGCGGCAAATGGGTTTGCGCCACGCGAAGAGTAACTGGCAGTAAATAATTTCGTTGTCATCAGTTTAATATTATCGTACCTCACGCAGCGGTTACAAAGTACCGCGCGCGGATGCTTTGTTTGTGAAATATTAAAGTTTAACCTTATACACTGGTCGCAAATTACGCGCCGCACCGACTCGTTGTAAGGTTTTTTTTAAATATCGATAGTCCGCGACACAATCTCGCAAATATAATTAATCACGTTTGCTAATTAATTTAACGGCAGAATAATTTGATCGTAACACGGTATTAATAAGTCGCGTAATAAGTCGCGTGCGCGCGGTTACAGTATCCAGTAAGTCGATCCGGGCGCAGTAATTTATGGTATTTCGACCGCGAGAGATTTCTCTCGATAAATTCTTGCACAACGTGTAACTCCGTTGTAACGTCGATGCATGTTCATGACGAGTTCGAGCTTTCCTCGTAATTTGACGTACTTTTTAAAGAGCGTCAAACATACAGTGGACTGGTGTATAATAAACTTTTTTCCCACTCGTAATTAGAGACCTTCCAACGCGGGGAAAATAATTATGGAACTTTGCGAGACACCGAGACTGTTATTTCGTTGACCCATGTCTCGCGTGAGTTTCGTCGGACATGTATCTCGTTGATCTTTCATCGTGTGAAAAGAACAGACGTAATTTTGGAAATATACGTCGGGGAGAAGTGAACGGTAGGAGATAGCGGGAAGATTAATTGCGTGCGAAACTCTATGATAGAATATCCTGTATCGCTCTCTAAATATTTCATTCATGACGCTGAATATCAGTAGTCATTTATACGTTATTATTTTAATGCTAAAATATCATACTGAAATTTTGGCTTGAATAGAAATTTCGCTTAATATCACGTGAATCGAATGAATACCGGTTCACCGTGAATTTTTCGAATAAAGCACGAAACATACCTTTCCAGCGATACTAAAAGTATGCATAAATACTACTGGATTGCGATGCATTTTTTAAATAAAAAAAAACACGTTTCTTCCCCTGGATCGAGATATTACGTGGCAAGTGAAATTTTCGAACTTCGCGAAATACAACGGGCACGTTTTGGCAGCAGTGCGCACACAAGTGGATTGCCTGGAGGCTAAAATCGGCGCGATTTCATACGCGATCAAGTTCTCCAGTGGGAATGCTCTTTTTCCACCAATTTCTTCCACATATTGAATCGCTATTCTCTGTGAATCCGTATATTGTGAATCGTTAACAAGAGCTCAGATTTCTTTTTAAAAGAGATACGTCGATTGAAAATCTTGACTTTGTGTTTCGAATTTTGCCAATTTTTCCCCTTTAAAAGTTTTTACATTCAAAGATTGAAATGAGATTTCACGACAACTGCAAACTTTTGATTACGCGAAGTAAATTAAATTCCTATCGCATTATATGTAACAATCACGCGAACGTTGAATAAAAATCTATTCCCTCTAAAGAATATTATACGAGTATATTAAAAAATTTATAACACGATGAAAACTATAGAAGATAGCAGTATAAGAATTAATAGAATACAGGATATTAATATTAACGCTATTTAACATTAATACTAATATTCTGTGCTAATATTCTAATAACTATAATATTAATATCTTGATCAATATATTGGTGTATTTCAATAATTACTTTGTTGTTTTCATTGACGCAGTCACAATTTCGCATAGACGAGTTTGCGATAGATGCGAATTATTAAAAAAAAACGCCCTATTATGGTGAACCGACTCGACTCACTTATTTACACGGTACGAACAAGCTAATAGCGAATTCGATTGCCTGCACTAGTGCGCGCTGAGTGCACACTAAGGCCTGTTTATAGTCAATTTTTACATTTAACTTTGTCTTAAATACACGTTGAAAAAGTATTTGGCCAAAAAATGATCCGCGCGGATGCTATACAGATCATTTTACTGACTGTGAAATATTTCAAGAGATATTTAAGATGATCCTTAAATACAGGGTGTACTAAGACCACCGGATATTCTTTTAATCGTAAATTTTTTGGAAAGTTTCAAGACGAAAATTTTAATGCAAAAATGTCGAGGCTACAATAGTTTTTTAAATAATAAGCGATTATATTTCACAAATGACAGGCCTGAGATTTCGCGCGCTCAGGCACGGCAACGTGACAGGTGATAAAAGTATTCCTATATGAATGTCGCCCTTTTTAGCGTAGCAACAACTTTCATTGTGACTGATATTGATCGACCACTTTGACAGCTGCGACACTTCGAAGTTACAAAATGTTGCAAATTTTTACTTGAATTAAATGGAAGGGGCGACATTCATATAGGAATACTTTTATCACCTGTCACGTTGCCGTGCCTGAGCGCGCGAAATCTCAAGCCTGTCATTCGTGAAATATAATCGCTTATTATTTAAAAACTATCATAGCCTCGACATTTTTGTATTAGAATTTTCGTCTTGGAATTTTCTAAGGGATCTGTGATTAGAAGGATATCCGGTGGTTTTAGTACACTCTGTATAAGAATATTGACTGTAAACAAGCCTTAGCGCGCACTCGGTGCGCACTGGTGCAGGCAACCGAATTCGCTGTAAGACTTTGTAAACGATGCAATGTTCTCTGGATATCGGTTTCATTGAACCATCAAACGTTTCGAAAACGTCGCGGTGCCTATAACCTGTCTAACTATACTATTGCAGATTTTCAGTGCCCCGCGGTGGATCAACACTGTCTGCAACTACTGTACGTTTTCTAACAAGCCCCAAGGCATAATGGCGATGGCATGTAACTGTTACACATTTCCTACACTCTAACATGTTTGCTACGAATGAGATAAGTCTCGCAACAGTTACTTTCGGATCGAAGTATCCGCGATTTCGTCGATGTACCGTGCAATCCCCGGGTGCCCAACATTCTCTAATTAACGTGCAATAGAGATCGGTCGGTTTTATCCGAGAAATATCTTACACACAGATACGATAACTTGGGCGAGCAGTTTGGCAAACAAGCAATTTTTGAGCTCGGCTCTAATGGTTTTAACACATTTGGTAGCGCACCGAGCGAGATATCCGTTTGTTGAAAGTAATTGCCAATCTGTAGAATTGCAACCTGCGTCCATTTTCATTCATATGCCAGACGGTTTGTAACGGATGTACATTTCGTACGGCCCGACGTATAAACAACATTTATTGGTCTTCGTTGTGTACGCAAATGGCAAACTCAAACACGACCTTTACATCTCATACATAACTGTTCTTCGTTCGCGTTTGAAACTCGAAGTAACCGCTGCCGCTCGATCAAGTCCGTGGAGATTGGTTCGTGTTTATGTTAATTAGCGATGTCGCGCTATACGGGGGCAATACTCATTCTCTAAAGCAATAAGCCATACTGTTAATATTGAAAAGCAAATTACGTGAAGCAACCCGCTTATAATGCACGTATCCTGCCATCGCTCGCAGCAAGCAAAGGTTTTACGACTTTTCAAAGCTTTTCATACAGCTTTCTATATACAGAACATGTATACCTATACGTTCAATTTTATATTTCGAATAACGGACTTATAAGCTAAACAAGAATCGTGATATACCCGGAAAGAAGATTTAGTCAGGTTAAACAAATGAGATACGTTGAAATCACGTTCCTTTGATTTTACTAAATTTTTATTTACCTCTGCTAAAACATTTGTTAGATTTGAAAAAAATAGATATGAATTCTCCAGAAATGCCAGCCTCAATCAAATCAAATTTTGGTTAAGGTAAAGAGATCGTTGCTTTGAAATTAAAGAATGTAGTGAGGTCAAAATTGTTTGAGTTTGAACAAAAATTTTAAAGAAACGTCCTAATTTACGCCCAGAGAAAAGAGCTTTTCTGGGTGTAGATTAGACGTTTCTCGTTCTTCTCCTTGAATAAAAGATAAAAATCTAATAAACGTACGAACAAAAAAACTACGAGTAATAAAGTATAAATCAAATCGCAAAAAAGATCGGGATAAAGCTTCGCCGTAAGCTGTAAATAGAAACGGAGCGAGGACTTAAAAACTTTTCGCATACGTTGTTATAACAACGTGCAACAATGATCGTCGATGCAGAGTTGAACTTCATCCGCGATGTATGAACATTATAGACCTCGTTACGTTTCGGCAACGCCGCAATTGAAACATTTTCGCAATAATCCTCTTAGTCCGACCTGGATTAAGCTTGAACCGACCTCGTGGCGGCTCTTCAGCGCGCTGTCAAATGCAAATACCGCATGTTCCAACGTCGGCGCGGAATTGCCACGGCGCACAAGGAATCGGGTCAGCAAACAAATACGCGTATGCACGTTTAATTTCTAAGGTCGGGATTTTTGCCGTTTGTCACGGCGCGATGGACTAACTCGACAGACTAACACTTTTGCGGAGGAACTCGGCATTTCTATTAAAAGGGAAAACATATTATTTATTTGCGTCTGACGTTAGAGCCGCCTGATGCGAGAAAATTTCATACTTTACCGCGTATCCCGCAGTTTTATCGATCGATATCAATTTATCTTTCTTCCAATCGACCCGACCGCTTCTAATGTCGATATGTCATCGGGTGTGTCAGATTAGACATTAGTGTTTTTTCATCAGAGTTTTTCCAGGGTACAATGACGGCAGCGATATAAATCCATTGAGTAATCCGATTATCCGGATATCCTTGAAATCCCGTTTATATTGCTGCTGCTATTTTTAATTTATATTTCTGGTCTCGCTGCGCTAAGAGCAATATTTCTTTTCACAGCTTACGGGACGCCAGAGCGTTATCCCGATATCCCCCCCGATTTGGTTTATATTTTATTATTTATAGCTTTTATTCGTCGGAGAGGAGAGACTGATGCGTTTAAACGTGCAGCGCGAACGATATTGTCACGTTTCGTCCCGACAAGAACTAATATTCAATACTTTACCAAACCGATTGTCCGACATCGGTGGCTGAACATTTTATCAGACAAATCAGAACGTGCTCTTCGTCGTGCAAAATTTATGACGGTGTTTAAAACTTGTATCGCACACACGCCATGCATCGTTTCGCAAAACTGTTTTAAACAAATTGTTCACTTAACTGTTTCTCACATAAAGATACTCGATATGTATCTCTCGGGTGTTTCGAATTGGTGGTCTCAGCGAGGGTGAATACGCGGACGCAATAAACCGCGTGCCAAAACAGAGAGAATTGTTTCCCGGGTGTTGCTTGTACACCAGCGAGAGGAAATGAGGCGCAACATTATATCGCAATAGCAAACCTCGGGTGAAACAGGAAAAAGTGCAAAGATGCGCAGTGCATTCGCCGAGCGAGCAAGAATAACAACGAGGACGTGCAGAGAGAAGGAACGAGAGACATCGAGCGTGCTTAATAACGCTAATTGCTCGTCTCTTCCTTCTCAGCCAGCGTTGACTTTTACAATACACTCGCCCGTCCTGCACGCGGTCCACTACGTGTAACGCGCGAGTTATGTGTACACTAACGACCGTGTATATTTAATTGTACGCGAAAGTCGGGCACACATTTATACATCGCGCGAGCCGCTACGGGAATTGTTTTACTGCTCGTTAAAGACAGCCAAACGATTTGCTAAGTTGCACATGAATCCATTAAGTCCGCAATTTTCCGCTGCCGAAGGATGTACGTATTCTACTTTGGATCTTTCGGGGCTGTTTTATTTTTTGCAACTTGAGGTATGCGAAACTGTATTGTTGACACCGAATGAGAGAATTTAATTAAAATTTAATAGAATTTAAATAAAAGCGCATTTTATATAACAGGTATTCGTAAAAATAATGTATTTCGCGCGTTCCTGCCATATTATTAAAAACTGGAAAGCTGTTTTGAAACTAGTCTCGCACGTTATATTTTTAATTTTTATGAATTATTTCGATTAAGCTTAATAAATACAAATTCCATTGAGAATTTTAATCGCATCTTTCGTTAATTTCCAGTGTAAAATTGCACCATAACTTACAATTAGTCAAGCTGGGCTACTGAGTTTCGTGTCTATATGTGCTAATTTAAGAAACTTAAGAGAATTGTGGTTGTAATTTTACATACGTGTACCACGTATTCTTATGTTATATCTATCTGTGTGTATGTTACAAACGGCACACGAAATTATAAATAGAATTGTATTCCGAACTCTCTCGTAAATGATAGAATGAGCTTCGCGCCGTTGATCGCCGGCTTCTGTGCGATTCGAAATTTTACCCTTCAATTTTTATAAAACCGTGATAAGCCAGAATAATTAATAAGGACGTACTCTCCTCTCCTCTTTTTCTCTGGCACTTGCTACAAAGCCCACCCGCCCCCGCGATTTCATGATCCAGTTATTACCAAAGTAACGCAAACGCGGCTACTGAACGAAGGCGAGTAATTAATCGGGTCGTTGTGAGCATAATTAAGTTTTCAGCGTAGTATTACTATCTCATTCCGTCTTTGCAGGAGCATCCAACTGTCGCGATAGGCGCGGGGGCGATATCGAATTTGAAATGGAAACAATATTAACGAACGAAGCCTATTGTGCCCGCTGGCAAAGCAGTCGAAATGAGCGGCGCATCGTGTTCTTATACTTTTTAATTTTGCATATTAACGGCTTATTAAATTGCATACGGCGAGTTTTAATTATCATTTTTAAGCTTTCTCTTAAATATACCTTTGATGTAACATTTGCACAGAATATCCATTTCATATGCTCGCGAGACTGAAATACATGTACATAAAAGTAAAATTTACACAAAGTAGTACAAATTAAACTTTTTGAGGTAAATGATATATGTATATATTTCGTTTGACGCGATATATTACAACACTCCGTCCAATTAAATCAAATTAAAATAATAACATTTAAAGCAAGAATTCGAAATGAACAGTCGCGATATAATTAAATTACTTATTGCACTTTATCAGAAATTACTTTTGCGGAAATATAATTAGTAATTGAAAACGAAATTAAATTTGCCGTCGTCGTCGTACATCGCTTCGTCCTTCTAGAACGCAATGGCGGAATAATAAATTCAATAATAAATAATTATTTTAATTCGCATGAGAAACTTTCTACGGTTACGTAATTCGCGGGGAAATATTTGATACGCTTCCACGGGAATCCTATTACGGGAATTGGAGATTAGTTAGGTCGTTATTAAAATACACGATATGCATTAGTTTCTTAACAAGCGCGTTTCAGCGATCGGGATAGATGGTCGTCCGGCAGTTGTCAAAGTACGCAGTGAAACCGGCCTTTCCGTAAGGTATAATCTTTGGTACTACAGTGATAGTAGCGCGTATTTAATGAATTATTGTGCTCCCAATTGACGGTAACTTTTGTAATTGAATTGCGCCAATCGACCGACGTTGCACGCGCGTCGCTGCTCCAAGGAACAGACCGTCGGAGTTATCTTGAAGCTGCGAGTTATCGCACGACTCATCGAGCCGTAGACAGCCTAATTAGATTTCAACCTCCCCTCCCTCCCTCTCTCTCTCTCTCTCGTTCTGTCTCTTTCGACGACAACTAGACACTGCATGCATTGCCTTGCAACAGAACGACGCATCAACGTTGCGCCCGGGTCTAAGGATTAGTTCGCAGATTTCGCGAGGATCTGGACAATTTACATTCAGCGAGTTATATTAAACTTATAACAAGTACGCCCGACTCTCAGTCGCGCGTAACTAAATTACTATAAACGAATCCGGATAGTTTACTGTTCGCTGTAACGAATTTGGCTATCAGTATTGAGCAATACGGTCACTTTGAGGCGCAATCCTGGGAATCCTGTGAAGCCAAGCGTCTCGCTAACGGCGGAATTATTCCCGGGGGAATCGTGCATTTGTCGCCGATAAATAAATAAGACGTCTATTCGTCCTTATACAATATCCGCGCGGGAACAAGAAAGCGGCAAATAGATACAAAACGACGCGGGGAGGGAGAGACATTTCTCTTACAACGCTATCTCCGGGGGCACGAACGTTTATTAAATTAGGTCCATTACTCGGTGTGAAGTTTCGTGTTCTGCCTCGCGTGCGTTCGTTATACTCCGCGCCGCGGAATGTTGCGGATATCTAAAGTTGTTATAAAAATAAACCAGGCCGCGAAATGAATTCGCGCGGCAAATGAATTGCAGTTGCCCCGGGCACTTTTTTCCCCTCCCCGACCGATTACGTTGCTCCACCGCACTTATGCGTATTCGCGCCTGTTCGCTGCTAATTGTGCCTTTCGGTACGTTTTTGGCGCGCGGCGGTCGAAAGCCCTTCCTTCGTTCGATTCGCGTAAAGGCCTGCGCTTTCGCCATTTGATTAGCATTAGCTCGCAACAGGTATAAATGTGTCCGTCCTGCCGGCGTGTCCGCGTCGGGCCAGCTTTGTTGCGCCAGCGATTACCGCGAGTGGAATTGCGAAATGTACTACATCGTCTATGCGCGCTGTTCATTAGTAATGAATCTGGTTTGCCCTGTAAAACTGATTTAATTAGCGGGATATGGTCGAATCAGCGGTTTTCCCTGTCGCGGTGCGTTACACACGGCGAATAGAGTTTCCGCGAATGTAAACGAGCGGCGGACAATTTTGCGACGCGACTGAACGTTCACATCAAAGCGAAATTCAACGATTTGCAAGCGAAACGCAACGTCTCGGGGATAAGAGTCGGCGTACGGCGCGACGCGAGGCGCGCTACGGCTCGCTGCTTTCTATTGAGAACTCGGCAAATTTTCTATGGACAATATAAATCTTGTGTGCCTTCTCGAGCAAAAATGCGTCTTATTGTAAAGTACGCGAGCCTTGCATGTTGCTCAACTCCCTAGCGGCAGATCGTACATGTCTGCGACCTGTTGCATTATAGTCACGGTATTCTCTCTTTTTTTTTATTATAGATGTGTGACAGAACGCGGAAGCCCTGAATCCCCCCTCTCCAAAAAGTTTTCTCTCCCGCATTTATAATATATTAAAAGTACACGGCGAGTTGATCCAAGAGTGCAATTACAAAAAAAGCTTTCTTTGAGATTAACGAATAATTGAATAAAGTGAAGAATGCCCTTGTACCGAGTAATTCATTAGCATCCGTGCAGTTTCGTCATGCGCTCGCTGTACCGCGGGCGCATCTCCAGATGAAATGTACGCGATTTGTGTGTGATGCACTGCGGTTGAGTGCATTGCGAGAACCGCGAACTTTCCGCAAACACGGCGGCTACACAGCCATACATTTTCAAGTGGCGGGGGTTGGGGTGGGGGGGAGAAGGGCGGCAAAACTAATTTCGAATAATTATTCATTATTTTAATTCAAGCCGCCGACTGATTTTAATTATGGGGCTGACAAGAAACTGACGAACTTCTAATTACTTCGAAAGCAGGTAATCCGATCTGCGGGGGTGCGAGCAAGTATAAGAGAACAGAGTGGTCGCTGTCATGACCGACTCTGAAGGGATATTTCTTGGGCAGCGTGGAGAGAAAAAAAGGGGGAAGGAGAAAACAAACGAAAACGGTTGCACGTGGCGTTTGAGCCTTCCGAGGCAAAATTATGCGGTATAGGCGACGCAAAGGTCAAAGAATTAAACTTGGCAGAATTCCATTTTTTCCTTCCCTAAACTTCGCCAGATCCGTACGATTGTATCTCTTAATATCCTGCATTAAAACTTTTAACCTGTCGCATTTTTACTGCCTTTGTCACATAAATTGCCGTCCTGCGATATACTTGTCCGATTACATTTCCAACTTTGGATCTTACGATAATTCGCACGCATCAGCTACCGTTGAATAAATTTAACGCAACCATTAGCTCTTTAAGAATGTGTCGGACCTATCTTCAAAATAGTACAGAGTCGCTAAAAATTTGCGAAACTGTTCTTTTAGTCTTTCTAATGTACTGCAGAAAAGTAAAAATGCATCCACTAAACGGTCGCTGAGATATAACTGTTTTAATTTACATTGATTTTACACGTACTCTTATGGAAAGAGCCGATCTTCACGGATAAAACAGTTAAAAAAGTGTAGAAGAAATAGTACTAGTGTTTTCAATTTTTTTATACATCTAGTATACGAATAGATGAAAATATCTACCAAGTTTCAATAGTCTTTGCTACGCCGTTTTAAAGAAATAAAATATAACTTGAGATACTCTTGCTGTCGGCACGATATGTATCTTGAAATCACATTTGTTTACCAGCACTGCTGAATAATGTTTTTAGTTTTGAAAGTATTTGACGTTATTAAGTTGAAATCAGGGTATTTTCACTATCGAAAGTTCAGGCTCATAAGTGAAAAAAATGGCAAATAATGCAGGGAAAAACATTTGTAAAGTGAAAAATACCTTTGTAGGAGTACAAATAAGACTCCAACTATCGTTCAAGTTTCTTACATCTAGCAATTTCATGCACTTTTGTCTAAGATTGTACGTCCAATATATCCTTAAGAGTTTATTTCTCTTAAAATTTGTCCTGCAAATCGTGGGACAACACGGCATTTTGAAGAATTTTATATTTATTACTTATAGTAAAATGCGTAGTAAAATTTCAAAAACTCCTCTATAGTTGTTCGAAATGTCACGTTGTTCCACGATTACACGACTTTCAGGCTGAATTTGAAGAGAAAATCCTTTCCGCGTGAGAATTACAGATTTGACGAGATGGAATGTTTATAGATTTTTATCACGTTCCTTATCTCTCGGTTGAGAAAACGAACGACGTGAGGCTATTTAGAGGGAAACAGATTAAGGAAACTCGTTAGTTGTGAATTACGTGTAGAACGATTCGATTTGAACGAGTCTAAGGATATCGGGCGCGGGTAGGCCCTTGGCCCGTAGTTAGAATCTCGAAATAACAGCGTCGGAGGTAAGAACGATGTAGAAGCATCGTAACATTGCGAGCGGAGGTATCCGAGGAAGCGGCTGAGATCGGCGGAGAGTCAAGAACTTTCGAGCAAGAAAACGTATAAAGAAGTTTCAAAGAGGAAAACTCGAAAGGATCGCATCGATGGTTCGCGGGACGTTCTAATAGAAGTAGGCGAAAACGCGCGCGGGAGAAACTCGGATAGAAACGGAGTAAAAAGGTCAGCGGAGAAAAGTGAAACAGAAAAATAGCATGGACAAGCACCAATGATAGTCGGCAGGGCTCCGAAATGTCGATTCTACTAGAGAGTTACGATAATACATTGTGACGTTTGTGACGTTTACAGTTTTTCTACCCGCGCGTCTTCGCGAGTTCTTCTAAGGCAGCACGTAATGCGGAAACAAATCAATTAATTTCAACGCGATTAATTATTTGCACATTGACGTTGCTGCTTATCAAAATTGCAATATTCATGCACTTTTGCGCCGCGCAACAGCGAGTAATTTAGCGCGAACTGAAACCTCAAAGATTGAGGAATCGCGATAATCCTGCGAAACGGTTCACTTCACTTTCGTGTTTCGTGTAATTGCTGTTGTTGTGCAATAGCCGTTTGCGCGTAACACGTGAGGCTAACTTATCCGGCATTAAAACGGAAAACGAGCTAATACGAATACTGCATATGACTGCCTCTTGAAACAACTCGCAACAATCGTTGGAAACAACAGGCTGAAGTATTTATAACGACCTCAGGATTGCAGCGCCTGCAATGCTTTTCAAACAACTTGCTAAGCACTCGACGTCGAATAACGGACTGCGAATCGATATGAAGAAACACGCCGCGCACGAGTGGAAGAGTTGCGAGAGCACGACGAGTCATGACGTCGTTTGCATGCTACTGGATCTTTCTTTTATAACGCGCGCGATATTGAACTAGAGATATTCCGCGCGTGTAAAGAACGAGCGGGATATCCCCGGTCTCTATTCCAGTTTCACGGGAGATTTGCGTGGATTAGAGATTTTAATATTACACGCCCGAACGAGATATGTTTTCTGTTCGCAACAGTCATCGGATTTCAGCGATTTCACGAGAACGCGAGGGGCAAGATATTATACGGGACGTTAAACGATACGAAATGCAGAAGCGGAAGACAAAGTGGCGCGCGGGGCAAAAAGCGAGAGTTTTACGCGAGCGCCGTCTCACAAAGTCGATCTGTGCGTTGCAGAAATTGCAAGATCTCAACTTTTACTTGAAACGGGCCGACGCAACTTTGAAGTTATGCAGTCGATTATGAAATTCTCGTGATGCATCTATTCGGGTATAACACCCGCGGAAACGTGTTTCCAACTTCTTCCGCATTCCATGAAATTATTTAACCGAATCAAAGAATTTAACTTCTCGCCTTTCGCGGCACGGACGGGGGGGGGAGGGGGCGGGGGGAATCATTTGCATTTGCGATAAATTGGAACGAAATTTATCAACAAGTCTTACGATCAAAGAGGTATAAATATTTATACTTTTCTAACGACGCGGTTGTTCTTTTGTGTTTGATGCCGGGTCCGAGTTAAACTGAAGCAAAGCGGGATCGGAGTTTAAAGCAGCGAGCTTAAATATATAACTTACCTAACTTATATATGTAACTCCAGTCTAATTCAAATTCAATTTCTAACTTGGTTTAGATCTAATATCCCGATGGACTTTGGTACAAGGATCGATAGCTCGCAACGCGATATACCTAATGTTTAATTTCGCGGATGCGATATTAGCGATTATCGGGGAACTTTCCGTTAGTTTGAAATAATTTGCACGACAGTTGAAATTAATTATATGATACGGGATACAAATCAGTACAATAGCATCCGAAATTAGTAACGCAATTTACTCGGGATAATTCTACGCGAAAAGCGGATTTTGTCAAGACATTGATGAGAAACCCTGTGCCGCCGTTTCGCTTGGCGAATACCGGGGCACCCGGAGCTGCTGGCGAAGGAATACAACGAGCAAACCGTCTTACATTCTTCTCGAGGCTTGTATATCGGGCAAACGCGGTCTCCGTTCGTTGGAGCGTATCCGTTGAAATTCCCCGATGTGCGCCTTCTTCCTTCCCACTAGAAAAACCGGACGCTTGTCGATTTATCGCCGACATATACCTTCCCTAAACGAAGACGTTTGGGGAAACATTCGCGGTTCGTTGCGTACAAAACATCCGACGATGAGCACACAATACGACGCGCGCAACAAGAAATCAATGCTCAAGTAGCGGCCGTGCTCGCGTATTATGACAGCGAATGTACGAAATTATCGGCGAGGCGATTTACGAGCGATCGACTGAGCCTCGAAAATCACAAGTTTGCCTTCAAAAAGTCACAAGATTAATTTCGCACGATTTTTAATCGAGTTTCTATTTCGCAATTTTAAATAGTTAAAACAATTTGCGCGACTTGTTGCCAAATCTTTTCCTACGTTTCTGTAGTAATTTTCAGTAGAGGGAAAGCAGAATATCGTCGTGGAAAAGATAATAGAGCAACTATGTACTTATAAATATCGTAAAACAATCAATCAAATTCACCTAAAGCAAAGGCGAAAGGCGAAAAATTAAGTGTCTAACCATGAGATCGATGCGTTACTCTCGACATTTATAAATAGTCTTAGGTACACAACGTTTATAGCACCCTTAAAAGCCCTCGCCATACATCTATTGACTTGCCAAACGAAAGGACTTCCGAGGATCCTTCATTCTGTTTATCCCGTTACGAGCGTTTTGCGGAACAAACGTTAGAACGCTCTCCCTTTCGTCGTATATTTTACAGTACATATTTTCGCGTTGTAAGGTTGCACAGAGATAAATTTCAAATAAATTTCTATCGCGAAACTTTTATTATTAATTTCGTAGGCATAGGTCGTGTCTACGGATCACGGATTGAAAGAAAATCTCTTCATTGACCACGTACTAGTAAAGGAAAGTCTCCTAATATGAGACAGAGGGTTTTTTTGCTAAATTAATAGACATCGTCTATTGATTTCACTGTGAATTTATTGCCCTTGGAGCAAATCTGTTTAGTGGAAAAATCATCGTTAGATCGTGCAGTCGTCACGAATAAAGATTTGTGATTGAATTTTCATGTTGAAAACCTGCTATCTCATAACACAGGACTTTCCTGTATCTTTTCAACTAACTCTAACGTTAATTAAAGCCGACGGCACACGATACTATTTTTCCTACTGGATTGCTTACGAGAGCCAATCAAGATTTAGCCTTAAGTCACCTGGTCTGAAACGCTAAAATCCTGATTGGCTCTCGTAAGCAATCCAGTTGGAAAAATAGTGTCGCATACCGTTGGCTTAACTCACTACTCAACTGAGAGTAAGAACGCCATCTATTCCTTTCAGTCGCTGCCCACACAGCACAGAAAGATTACAGGAAGATTGCAGAAATGTTACATTGCAAGATTGCAATATTGCAGCAACGTTGAAATGTCCGCCCTCAGAAAGATTGCAGTGCAACATTATAGCAATGTTGCAGTGCAATATTTTTGGAATAATTTGTTGTTGTACATAAGCAGAGAATTTATTAATTACATCCGAGCCTTTTGCAATACGTAGCAAGGCTATTGCGAAGCAACCTAAGGAGGTTATGTCGCTTCGCAATAGATGTTGATTGCGAGCAACACCGCACTGATCAAGTACTTAATAATTCGCGCGTTATTGGTATCAACGAAAATAACATTATAAAATTTTCGTAATAAGAAAAACTTTTTTTATAGAAAATATAGTATTTTCATTATTTTTCAAACATTACTGCAATATTGCAATCGAAAGTTTGCAATTTTATATCCCTGCAATGTCTCTGCAAGATTGCAACGTTTCTGCAATGTAAACTGCAACCATCTGTGCTGTATGGGTGCGTTTAGTAACGAATATAAATAAACATAACTAGCGTATTATGATCTTTTAAGCCTTGTGTCCACGATGTTAGAAATCAGTCCTAGATCACGCTCCGAGAGATACACAGTGTATTCAAAAAGTTCCAGGACTGGTCGCACACAGATCAAACAACGCCATGTGTTGACTCCTCTTTAATATCAAGCTTCTACATAGTCTCCCGCCAATTCGATACAACGCTTAGAACGAGTCTTCAGGTCCATCATCGCCTTCTGGAACGCCTCCACTAGAATACTGTTCAGTTCCTTTGTCACCGCCTTTTCAATCGCCTCTACTGACTCATATCGGTGTCCCTTCATCTTCAATTTTAGCTTGGGAAACACAAAATAGTCTGGGGGAGACAGATCAGGTGAGTACGCAGGGTGGTTGATGCTCACAACTTGCCTTTTCGTCAAGAACTCCTGTACAACAATGGACTTGTGAGCCGGTGCATTGACGTGCAACAGCCACCACTCTCCGCTCTCCAACACTTTTGGCCTCACACGCCGCATTCGTTTTAAAAGTCGTTCCAAAACGTCTCTGTAGAATGTCTCAGTCACAACGGAGTCACTTTTTCAACATTTTCATCATTTCGACTCGAACGCGGACGACCTGATCTCTCGTCATCTTCCGTTGATTCTCTTCCATTTCTGAACCTCGCGAACCACTCAAACACTCGCGAACGACTCATAGCATCGTCACCATACGCAGTCTCCATCATATCATACGTTTCTGTGGCCGATTTGCCCAATTTAAAACAAAATTTGATATTTGTTCGTTGCTCCATGTTTGTACGATGACACGAACACACTGAGACTCTTTGCGCAAATGAACGCCTACAAGATAGAACTTGTCAGAACCGATTGCAGCTTCGTATGGGCATTGCTAGAGATCGTTCCTACGTGATGCAATGTGTCCCGCAGTGATGGGGTCACTACTACTTTTTTAAGGGCGGGAGTCCTGGAACTTTTTGAATACTCTGTGTACGTAGCCAATCAACTTGCATCTTTGACAGAAAAGCTGCAAATGTTGATTGGCTACACATTTCTTGGATCGAGGTCTCGGACCAATTTCTGGCATCGTGGACACAATTTAAGGCTCAAGAAGCTATCAGTCGCAATGTGAGAAACTGAAGAAGAACAAAGAACGAGACTGAACAGATTACGTCTCTCTGGATAAGCACAAATATCTAAGTGTAACGAGGAGGTAACCTGTTCTTTTTTTTCTCTCGAACGTCGCTCATATTTCAGAGATAGATTTACGTTGAATTTATTTTGTGTCGGCAAATCGCCACGCACCGTAGACATTCTCAAAAGTGTTATTACGGGCGAACTCCAGATGCTACCCTCGCGGATCGATAAAGCAATACATGTCTAGTCGCTGCAACAATAGCGGACTTCTGCACGTCAGTTTAAGATTTAGACCCATACGCCCGGATAAACATCGCGCTGTACGCGTTCGGTAGAACGCCGCGATGAAAAACGAAGGAGACCGGTAACGACTGCATTTTCTCGTTCTATTTGTCGGCAGGACGCGACACTGTCGATCGGAGTTTAGGATGCCGCTGCGTTTCCCTTCAAATGCATTTTCCCTCGGGAAAAGGGCCATCGACATCTTTAATCGTTCGTAAGAAATGGAGATGCGCGCGAAGAGGCGAGGGGGAAAATCGTTGAAACAGGGAGGTCCGTGATGTCGGGGGTTGTTGGTAGCTCGGGGAAATCGGGTGCCTATCATCTCGAGCTCCAATAAGGGGATAACGTATTCGAAATATTATTTTATCCCGAAAAGTTCAGCTGGCCTTGCACGGCATTCATTTCTGTTAACAAGCAACTGATTTTTGTACGGCAAACTTTCGTCATGTCTTATTCGTATCCACAAAATGTCGCGTTCAAATCGGTTGTAAGATAAAGGTTTCAATTATTAATATACCATTAGCAGTCCGGTGTTATTTTTCCAGCGACAGAGTCTGCGATCCATCAAAGGATTAACCGGGTCGTCCGACCGGGGGAAGAATCTCGGGAAACGGAAAAAAAAAGTGGAAGCGACTGAAACAGTACCGTAAATCTGTGTCAACCGTCGGGAAGGAAACGCGAAGCGCGACAAGATTGCACGTTGAAACAATACGAATTATCATGCACTTTTGCCGGCTGCATAAATCCGGAAGACCCCCGGCGGTTTTGAAAGGGACGCCACTTGTAGGAATCGCGCGTCGGCGAAAGAGTATCACACGTGACGCATATTTCTAAATAGAGTCAGGCTGATTTCAGGCGGCAGCGCGAGACGACAGGCTCCCGCGGGTATTAAGTCCGCCTTTCCGAAGCGAGGCACTCGCGTTTGTCGCAGACGTATATATCTGCAGCCGCTTTTCCAGGTGGATTACTAAAGTCTTATGCTCTTATCTCGACGAACGCGGAGCGCAGGAGACGCGAAAGAGATTTCCACGCTGATCGAAAGTACAAGCGACTTCCATCCCGAGTCCAGGCCCTCGTTACTTCTCCGCTCCGGAATGCCCCGCGCGCGCGCGCAAGATGGCCAGCCAATAGTCACGGGAGTCTGGAGATAGATAAGTAACCGTGGACCAAGTGGGGCGAGTCCGGCACGAAATTTAACGGTTGCGAGCGACAGTTATCTGGCGAGGCAGCCCGAGTTCGGATTTCCTACGAATACTTTGAGATATTCCTACTTTCTTTGCCTTAGCCCGTTGATAGAACAAAAGTTGGGAAATTAATGAGAAGCTCGACTCTGGAACAAGGCAATTCGTACAGAAAATTTGCAGATGGATACAGACGTAGCTCGAGGCACCTATATCTCGTCCTATTCCTTGAGCGTTTCGATTTATGATATTTAACATATTAAAAAGTATGTTAAAACGTTTACAAATGAAAATTGAAAGATATATTGGTCGTTAAGATAATAAAAGAAAAGTATAGGCAATTTGAGCCGTCACCGGATGTGTATTAGAAGATACTTCGAAACACGTACGTTTCGGTCTACGAATGTCACCCTCTTCTTTGGTCTAAACTTATTCTACAAAGCGATGAGTCATTATAAAAGAGAAGTCGTCATGGTAGAATTATATTCAGAAGTAATGAATGGCAAGAAAACTTATAGTGTAGGCAGGTCAGACTAGTGTGTAGGCGAGCTGAGTAAATTGTATAGTCAAATTCCATCGTGTCTTCCGATTATAATGTACATCAACTGTCAGATACTTCATTTGGTATCGGAGGGTTGTTTAGTGGCTACAGTTAAATAAAATTAAATAGTAAAACTTAGGTGTGTCAAAAGAGTACAAGATATAATAAATTATAAAAGTTAAATAAACAGGACGAAACGATTTTTAATAAAAGAAAAGTAAAATGTGAGAAATTCTAAAACACTATAGAAAGAAACGAAATGTTTATTTGGCACAACTAAATCAATCAATGATATATGCATTAAAATGATCAATTCACACACTTTGATGAGAAATAAGTTAAATACTTTACGTTATTCTACTCGTAATTTGAAAATGCGCGAAATATTCTTTCTTCATACAAACACGTATATTGTATGTATAAGAAAAGAAATCCTAGCGAAGCTTACGCTGTAATATTATAAAAAAAGATTAGGAACATTAATTGACCGATACGTATATTCTTTTCCATAAATATGCAAAAGTGTGTATCGAGCGGGAGACACGTTACACGAATTCAGGAAGAGCTCAGCCGTGCATTAATCTGCAACGTTGATTCAAAACGACAATATCATCAGGTTGCACGGTATCAAAGTTTGTGCCCGTGCGAAGTTGAACACCGACGTGCGCGGTTGGATTCTGAATCGTGGGCGCTGTATCTACGAGCCATTCTGAAGGCGTATTTAGGAGATAAAACAAGCCAATTTCGGGGTAATGATACGGAAGACCATGGTCGTTGGATAATTTGTATTGTTCTTCGGGACAGCTCGTTTATTATAGACGACTACAGCGGACGTTGCACTTGCTTTTACGTAGCCGCGATCCCAGCGTAAACACACTGGCGCGGCGTATGTCGGAAATTTTATGGCAGCACGCTCGTCCGCCTCGGCAAAATCACGTTTCTTAACAATCTTAACGATATTGGAGAAAAAGAACGACAGGTATCTCCCCCTGCTTTACAGCCGTTTGTTGGGCTAACAAATTTTTACATATGACAGCAATTGATAAAATGGATGTACCGTGCATGGAAAGTTCATTCCTTTGCCAAGCTTTAGATCTCAGTTCGTACAATGCTATATCTTGCAAGGTACCAAGCTGCTCTTTGACAGAAAACAGCTGCAATATTGTGTATCGAGCGAGGATCGGCGAGGAGAAGATTTTCAAATATTTTGCATCGACAAGTTTGGTGCTCTCCTTGCTCATCGGAATACGCAGAGATATTTTAATTATTTTTCCTTTCGAATTACTGAATAAATAATCTCTCTTGAAAAAAATATTCTCTTAATTTCTTCGGAGTTTTTCTATCAATAAAGAATTTTTTTATGCACGGTATTTAAATGGAACGGACGGTTTTGCCCGAGTGTCTAAAATTTAATTAGATACAAATCTTAAAATAACTTTGGATCTCAGGTCGCGGACTATCAAAATAATTGTGCAGGACGCTCCAACTGGTTGCTGGAATGTCAAAACTCGTTGCCGCATTATCATCATACTCGGAGCGTTCCACGCAATTATGTTCCTGACCCGACGCAATTATTTTAAGATCCGTATCCAGCTGAATTTTTAGATACTCCAGCGAAACTGTTCCTTCCGTGTATAAATATGGACGTAATATATATACGTGAATCAGGGAGAAAGAAAGAGGCTTAATGATAATGTATCCTTACCGTTTCAAGCACCCTTCATGATCGCGTGCTCACGTCGAATCCTTTTATATTAAAAATGCGCACGATTTTTTGCTCGTTTACCGTCGGGTATTCTACACAAAAAAAAATCTTGCACCGAACTCTCTTTCTATAGAAATATAATGCCACGGGCCAAGCTGCAAGTTGTACCGTCGACTTTATACCGAGCGACCGTCGACGTTCAAAGAAAGCCTCGAAAAAGAATTTCCGTATACATGGATGTGTTTTGCTTTTTTCATCCGATGCGCATTTTTATACATCCATCCTTTGCACGCGGGATTCTGCGTCTTCAGAAGAAAATGGTGCGGCATACGTTTTCCCTCCCCCCCCCTTCTCTCTCTCTCATGAAATATATTTTCTTAAATAAATTCAGTTTGATATCGCAGACGCAATTTAAGTTTGTCATAGTTACAACGATACATACATACATGCCGTTCCGTATTGTTTTAAGGCATATTGTGTACACAAACTCTATCGCTTTCGGGACGCGTGGGGTTGATATTTTTCAGTATAACAAAAAAAACGTTTGAAATCACGGGACATGCAGTTCAACGGAAAAAAAAAACAAGTTACTCGCAGTAGTCGAAAAGTTTTTTGACACATTCATCAATATCGCGAAACAATGCCACCATCTAGAAATAATTTGGTAACAATACCGTGAAATTAAACAAAACTAGAGATGCACTACAACGTGTTACGGTGTCCACGTCAAATTACATTGGTTCTCTTCGATCCTTACACCCTTTGTTTCTCCCTGACACAGTGACGTCTGGACAAAAACACATTTAACGAAAGGCACCTCTCCCTTTCGTTCTTTCATCCCGGCAACGAGCCGCGCTGAAAATTCCCCAAAACGAGAACGGGCGAACGTTACGTTCGACGGTCATTGTAATGGAAGAATTAGAGTGTCGACTCTTCGTTATTCCGAAACTTTTTAACCGCCCGGCCGAAATACGTTCGATTTAATTTTTTTTCCCCTTCCTCCCTCCCGTCGTATTGTCGCCGTTGGGGAGACGAGCGGCCGAGGAAACGGGGGACTTGTTGTGCGGTGCAGGGACACGTAGGGGATGCGCGGACCGGGAGCGAGAGAATATTTCGATACCAGTCCGACCGTAAAAATAGAAATAAAACCGAGGGGAATTGCGTGCGCGTGTCCGCGAGTAGAGGCAGGTGGTATTGGCCGAAATTCGACGATACGCGAAGCAGGCTCCGGTGATCATGCAGTTGGTAATTAAATCAAACGTACAATACGCCGTACGTTCGAGCTATAATCCGTTACGATACGCGGCATCGATTTATCGGTCGTCATGCCGCGTATTACAGATTCCGTCGATCGATTGAGAGTGTCGTTCGAAAAAAATATCGTCGAGAACCCACGACCTGAGCCGAGGTAACGTCGCACTTGATTCGTTAGCAATCAACACTCTTTTAACCTTTTTTTTTTATTATGGAAGCGCCCCTTCCATAATAAGTGAGATTTATAATCACGTTTAGCAATACTGTATATACCTATTATACATATATAATAGGAGCCACAGTTGAGTTTAGAATAGATACGTGCGGAAGATGTGCGCGCGCTTTTATCTCGTTTCACCTAGTTTGTATTTTTTAAACTCTATATTTTTTTAAATTTAAATTGACAATAGAAATAATCCAGAACACGCGCGTAATATCGCCGGCCCTTTCTATTAGTCGTCGGCGAATTACGTGACCGCTAAATTCTTTTGGAATTTGGAAAATAATTACGGCAGGGACGAATTTCATCCGTCATATGTGTTTTGCATTTAATTGAGAGACAAAGTTCAGTAGACTTACAGATAATAGGCAAATTTCGATGCATACGTTACCCAGCAGCTGCTACATCGTGATCCTAAAGCAATTAGTTCAATAACATGGTACACCATGACTATCCTCGCCACTGGCAAATCGAATTTCTCGACAAGCTAACGCTGTCGATAACGTTATATTGTACCGCGTGTATTCTAACTGTATAAAGTAACAAAGGTAGTCGCGGTTTAGACCGAGGCAGCTACTGTAACTTCCGTTTGTTATTTATCGTTATTAACTCAATTGCTGTATATCGGTTTAATTAAGTTATAAGTGCTCGTCGTGTTATTTTAAATAGTAAATAAGAAAAGTATACGCAACTGTCGTAATAATATAAATTACATTTCCCATCCAATTCTCAATTTAAAGCTTTTATTTGACAAAAAGTAACGCGGAGAGAAATCTTTATAATTGAATAATGCTTGAATTAGTTTCATTCCCTCCTTTCACTTTGAAGGATAACGCAAGGTGTTTTGTAACAAATGATCCCGATCTGTTTGCGAGCTGTACCGGACAAGTACTGGGTATCGGCTCGCTTACGTGGATCATACGTGACGGAGCCACGATTACAGTATCTCCCTTCAACCTACTTTTCAACCATACCATAGTAAATTCGCCCGCCCAACGGCGAATCCGTGCACGCTTCATCGCGCACTTGGCAGCTCCCGTATTTTATTTTCTCTCGCCCTTGTGCTCCTTGTTTCGTGGCCATATCATGTGATACTGACCTCTTTCGGGCACGGTATTGTTATTTAAGTTTTACACCTAGCACCCGAGCAAGCAGGTCGAAAGTGACGCGAGCAATTTGTTGTCTCTATTATTTATAGACGTACGCTGCACGGAGTTTGTACCAAGGATCAGAAGTATTAATCATGACGAAAAGGAAATACACGATTCACGGATGAGAAATTGCTTCCTCGATTTTTCCCCCTTTGTCAAGTCCTAATTAAGCAAATTGTTCTTATGGAAAATTCCAACGGCATTGATACCATCGAGAATTATTTGACGCCAGTACGTGACTAACAATAATTAAGCTTTCATCGACCACAACTGGCAACGTGTTTTTTAACACAGAAAATTTATCGCGAAAAATATAACCTCAGCCAGGATTTGAGCCTGGGCCACCCTACACTCCAGGCGGGCGTCTCGCCAATTCGACCACCGAGGCATATGATAATATTTGTCGCAATGACAGTACAAAGACGTTGTCTACGCGTATATTTTCGACTTTTGTGCATCGATACCTCCTGTATAATGTTACAAAATATTACTTGTACCTCTTACAATTGATTTTCGACAGTTCGCAATGATTTCCGGAAAAATAAGTCTCTCCGGCAATTACTCTTGCCTTGGCGCGTAACGTACGAGCATTTCTTTGCATTTACGATATATTTTCCCGGCGATTTCGAAGGTTTCGATTTTCCACTCCCGCAGTAGTATACGTGTTAGAAAGTTTTATCGCCTTTCAATACACGTAGCCTCTCATCGACATACTCGGCGGAAGTGATTTTAGACTTGTCCCTTTCCCGATATTATCTTACAAGTTCTATCCGCGCGTACTTCTTCTGGCAATAAGTTCACGATCATGCGATAGGTGAAATTGATCGTTTGATTGTTTTCCGCGAAGACTATATTTGCTTCACCAAACGGTTTACTTGACATAGTTGTGATAACATTTATGTTCTATTAAATAGGATTAAAATAATACATGGGACAAGTAAGCAAAAATTGACCGAAGACTTGTTTATTATTTATGAATTATTTTTACCTCAGTAATTAATTTCAACGAGCGATTCTGAACTCATGAATTATATCAGGAAAAAAAAATTTTTCTTTTGCAAAAAAACGATGTCATGTGTATGGAAGAGGAGGAGAAACAGGAGAGGAAGGATAAAAGTTAAGCTCTCATACATAAATTCAATGATAGAGAGTCTCGGGATAAAATTCTTTGTGTCAAAGGCGGCTTCCAAGTTCGCTGTTTGTTTGTTAGCCGTGAAAGCTCCTCTCTCTCTCTCTCTCTCTCTCTCTCTCTCTCTCTCTTTTTCCGGCTGACCGTTCTGGTAAAAGAAAACATGAAGTACGAAGCTCTTATATCGGGCGATCGACCTAACCCTATCTTGTAACGTCAATATCAATTTACTGTAGATCCGCGAGCCCCCCATAGCACGGATCGATCCCCGCGTTTATATCGATTCTTGTAAAATAAGTCCAGGTTGAACGACAGCGCGCGAGCTCGCGAGAATCCAACGTTAGCCATCTATCCGGACAAACATTATTACGTTTCCGCGCAGAGATCCGACCATCACGCGGCGGTTTATCGTCTCGTTATTACTAGATATACGCTCAACCCTTCATCCACGGCGATCCACGACTTAAGGCCAATATCGAGTTATTAGGTATTCACATGGCACATACGGTACATGCCATGTGGAATATTGAGAGCCCTCGCAGGCTTCAAGATAGGTATCAATTACGTGTTCATGGGTTTTATGAGTGAGGATTTAACCGTACAGTGAGTACCCGATATTGATCGAAAGTGATACGAAGATAATGGCTGACAAGAAAGATCGCCACTTCCAGCAGACTCGAGGGGGATTAATGAGAAATCAATGGCCGATTGTCTAGTGCTTTCTTCTCAAATAAAGCTAGTGCGAGTTCAAATATCGTTTATCTTTGATTTCATCATATGTGGCGATTTAATTGCACGGCAAGTGCGAGGCCCTTCACATTGCTTTTCATTAACATTGCCCCTTAGCCTTTAAATCTTCAAACTAAAAAAGCTCAGATTTAAATGAGATTTTTTTTATGGAACAGACACAGCACGTTTTTCGAGAAAATCATATACTAATGTAAGAAAAATAACGTTTTAATGAAAAAGAGAATTATCTTTAATTTCGAGAGCGTGTATCTCACCTTTTGTGTTTGTTTCGTAAATGTGAAAGTTAGACATAATTTACGATCGTGCGCCGTATCTGTTTCATGCATGTATAAAATTGGCATCCGTAAACAGATATTCTATAATATTCATGCGCATCGTGAATGTGTGGCGAGTTTCATACGTGAAACCGCAATTACGTTTAGAATTTAATGGATTTTCCCATAATGTATACTCGCCTACAAAGGTTCATAGTTGGAATGTGCAGTTAGTCGTATAAGTGACGCGTCGTTTCTCTCAGTCTTTGCCGGAACAATGGAGCGTGTATACCCAAATCTAAGAACCGAGAGAACAAAAGGACACTTATGGCGCCGAGATCTTATGCCAAAGACAGACGAGCAGCTTTGATAATTATATAAGATATTAGCGGATCTAGTTGAATTTTCTTCATGTTTCAATCAGCGAGATATTTTAATTTCACCTACGTGAAATTTATCCAGCCTTTAAATATTTTTATCACGAACTCGTGCCATAAGCTTAACCGTCTCGCAAAAAAATGTGATTTTGATAAGCAAATCGCGTCGGAAAACGAACAAGATAGGGGGAAATGTTCTTCGATTCAAATAAAATGTACTTAAAATACTTTTTCATTACATTTTAACGTATTCTGACATATCGTATGTAGTATACAGGGTGTACTAAAACCACCGGATATCCTTTTAATCGCAGATTCGTAAGGAAATTTCAAGTTCTCGAGTAATAAACGAGTACATTTCACCAATGACAGGCCTGAGATTTCGCGCGCTCAGGCACGGCGATATGACAAGTGTTCCTACGAATGTCGCCCTTCTTATTTAATTCAAGAAAAAATTTGCAACGTGTTGTAACTTTTAAGTGTTGCAGCTGTCAAAGTGATCGATCAATATCAATGATCATAAAGGTCGTTACTGTGCCAAAAAAGGCGACATTCGTATGAACACTTTTATCATTCGTCATGTCGCCGTGCCTGAGCGCGCGAAATCTCAGGCCTATCATTGGTAAAATATACTTGCTTATTATTTAAAAACTATTATAGCCTCGATATTTTTGTATTAGAATTTTCGTCTTGAAATTTTCTAAAGAATCTGTTATTAAAAGGATATCCGGTGGTTATGGTACACCCTGTATATTCCGAATTTTATACTCGAAAATACGATAATATCGAGGTCGGAATAATTATCGATCAAAGTTGGTTAACAGTATCGTATAAAGTTGGCGCGTTTAGACCGGTAATTGCGTCTATAAATTGCACTTAAAAGTTCAGTTGTCACTCATTGATCCGACGCGCAACGGAGGAATTACTACACCGATCTAGAAAATATAAATATGTACAAATTATGAATTTACTACAGTCGCGACACGCGACGCTCCCCCAAGTCAATTGCACGCGATGCGTAGATATTTTGTTATATCGCGTCGAAAGGATAAAAGAGTGTAAAAATACGATCACGCAAAGTTACTGTTTACCGCGACGTCTCGCGATTAAGCACAACTGCGCGCCGCAAATGTACGCGCCATGGTATCGAATTAAGGATCAATTCGCAATGGTTCTTTAAACGACCGAAAAACTCAAAAGTGTCGTCGTTCATTTTCTGAAACCGTACGCGTTCTAGAATGCGAATAAACTCGTGCCAATAGTTAATTAAAACACGAGACTGTCCGAGGATATACAACCGCAAATTCAGCGCTGTTTAAACGCAACGCATTTCGGATGCATAAATCCCGTGAAATACATGCATTATTAATAAACGGTCAATATATCACAGCTTTCTGTTACTTCATTCGATCGGACAGTCCGCGTATTACTACGCATTTTTAATCTAAAAATAATATGCACAAATTGGATTTAAACCGGCGAAAAATTTAAAGAGCAACGTAAATACTGCGTCCCGGAGATTAAAGAAATTATCCCCGTGAATACCGACTGCAAAATAGTAATTTGTATCCGTTTGTTTCGATTCCTATCTCGAGTGAATTCGCGAAGACACACAAATACCTCATCCTCGCGACAGATCTAAAATTTGGCATCTCCGTAGCATTTGATAATGTACGATAATGCTCGCGTACAATAATGCGAGCGCCCGCTATGTAACCTGAAACCTAAGTACAAACCGCATTAAATACGATTGCCGTATCACACACTATAAGATACATTCACGACAAAAATAGACGAATGTTTTATTTTCTCGGGTTTAACATTTTTTTCAGAAAAGAAACAGGAAACCCCGATTCACAGAAGTGAAACGATTGGCATGAGAAAGCCGGAAAGCTTATGTTACACGTACAGAAACAAGAAATCGCCTGCAAAAATGTCGGAAATGCAAGGAAATCAGGAGTAAGACGAAATAAAAGCAATGCAAATTCCCCAAATACTAGGAAAAATACTCCAACAACATGCGGCGCAACGCGATCCGTATGGCGCACAGAGAAAAGTATATGATTATGTTGATAAAAGCACGTAAACTAAACTATAATTAAATCGCATTTCCGATGAAGCACGGGTAAACCACTGTACAAAAGCATGCACTAAAGAGGAAATAAATAACGACGACAACAGAAATGACACGATAATACAGCAATTTCAGACAGAGCCGATAATGCAGATCTAGAACGTTCAATCTGCGTTGAAGAGATTTAAAGGCCGGAAGCACCTGGGTTAGATGACATCTGAGATGAAATTGTTCAACTATGACGGCGCGGAACCGCGCAAGGAAATGTTGCATTTATTTACAAAGATATTGGAAAGAGGCAGAGAATACCAACGGACTGGGAAACCAGCATTACCATACCTACCTATATTTAAAACAGGATCTAAGAACTACAAAGGCATAGCCCTACCACAGCCGAGCCCCTCACTGAAATTACATCTGATAAAATATCGGAAGCGATGGAAGTAAGCGAGGAACAACAGGAATTGAATGCCATATTTGTATCGTAGCCGGTACAAAAGGTACTGGAGTACAACAAACCATTACTCTTACGTTTCGTCGATCTGAAACAGGCTTTCGACGGCGCGAAGCGGAAGCATGTAATGGGTATATCATGAAAGAACGTAAGCTCGGTAAAAGGCTAATTTGTGTCATACGAGAAACAAATAGGAATAATAACTCTCATGTCAGGTCTATGCACAGCCTGCCTGATGGGCATTCGATATCAACTGGGATAAGACAGGAACATAGTCTAAATCCAACGCTATTAACGTGGTGATGGACAAGTTCATCACAAGTTCATTCAGAAAGTAAATGAAGCACGGGGTGCCAAATGAGCAACAGCAGTGCGAATAATCATATGCTGTGCGTATGATGCGGTATTGGGTGGCGGAAACGGAGGACAACTTGCAACGGATGTTCTATGCATTTCAATTAGACGCCACTGATCACAACCTAGAAGTCTTCACCGAGAAAATAAAAGCCATGATTATATGCCGGATCCCCGTAGGGGATGCAAACTGACAACATGTGACAGACCGATCAACCGAGTGATGACGTTTCGCTATTTGGGAGTCGCGATGAGCGATAGAAATATAACAAGTCCGAGAGCAAACATACAATACCGGCCAAAAGTATATCACCTTGAGATTTTCTGAGTATGACTTTCGTCAAAGTGCATCAAGTATGCTTAAAATTTTACAGTGGACACCTGACGCGATCCTAACTGCGCGTATACTTGGCGCGAGACACTACCGTGTCTCGTGATAACAGGTGCATCTGGAACATGAAGGGTAATGAAATTTCACAAAATATCTCGTGATTTTCGAATTTTTCATTCGTACACTTGAAAACTAGTTATGGCGAAAGAAATTGAAAGGTGATACAATTTTGGCCGGTGCTGTATAAGGCAGCAACGGTATCTGATTGTTTGCGGGACGCGATATAGAGAAATAGGTACTAATGAGGGCCGAGAGTACGTGTTTATGAAGCGTGCGTTCGACCCAACATATGCGGCTGCAACGAGAGACAACAAGAACAGTGCTCAGAACAACGGAGATAAGGGCGTTGCGTTCAATATTGGGCATTAGCTTACGAGATCGCATAGCGAATTCGTCCGTAGGAGAACAATACGGAGTCCGGAATGCAGCGCTGTACTTTACAGTGCGGTGGGTTCGAGAAAGACGGCGACAGGGGAAAGATAGGATGAGTGATGCAAAGATAGCCAAATGGACCATGAAGCCAAATGAAAACGCCACAAATGATTAGGCCATCGGGAAGATCGCCCAAATGTTGGGAAGAAAGCTGAACCTCAATCTCTCGTGAAAAGTAACGGATTGACGGAAGAGCTAATGTTGAAGAACATAACAAAAGACTACAATACAAAGGAAGAAGAAGAGACTTTAATTATCAAACGATCGCCTAGCTCTTCTGTCGAATTACAGCATCTGGCGACACGTACGGTTCACGTGCTTTCTTAATCTGCGAAAACAGGCGCGCGAAACACCTGTTTGCGTCGCGTGAAAAATTTAAAGCGTGACACGGGCATGTACTCGAAACCGAACATCGGAATGATTCACAGGTGTACCGCGATAAAATAATAATTCGAAATTTCTACTCGCTTCGAGAATTCACGTCTGTTGAATAAATCGCGCGAGACACAACGTTTCGAGAAATAACCGTCGCTTCGATTTACAAGTCGTTCGCTGCGCGAGTTAATGAATCGCGCGGGTTAACAATTGTTAAGTGTGTCCGTAGGTTCGCGTTTGATGTCCCGCTACTCCTCGTGCCACGAGAGAAAACGTTACGACGCGGAGCGACACGCGCCGCTATTCTTCGAGCTCGTCGCGCGAATGATAACATCGTTGGGTACGCGGCAGCGCGTAAACGAGACGAAACCCACCGCAAAATACCTTTCGCGAAACATTTAACGCGACTTAGGCATTTCAAACGGATTTTGAAAAACGTTCTGTCGCATGTTGACGTCTTATCAGTTCGAGGGCTTGTCAGCGTCTCAGATGACACTTAATTCGGTTCAATTAAGAACAAATGTAAAGAAAGATTAAATAGTTTATGTATTGTTGAGGAATTTGCTATAATTGACTTGTTAAAATTAGTTAATTTTAATAATACAATACATATTGTATATGAAAAATTGAAAAACAAAATTAATTGAACAGTAAAACTAATATTGACGATTGACGATTAATAACGGATAAAAATTCTTTTACATCAACTGTCGTGTAAAAATTTGTAAAGATGAGAATAATCGAAATCAGTATAATTAAAAATGCGGATTCTTTTCTTTTCCTTTGAATTTAACGTGAACGCAATTGGTGTAATTCAAACGATGCTAGATTTATATATATTCAGTTCGTATTGAATTGATTTCAGCACCGTACCATCTACTTTCCCATGTACTTTACAGGCGATTAACTCGGTTAATTACAGGTAATTATCCCTTAAAATCGTACCTCGTCGTTCGCATAAATTTATCCTTTAATCCAGCGTGGATTATAATGACCTGGTCTATCGTCGTCGTACCAGTCTCTCAAAAATTTTACTCGATTAAACGCCCTGTCAACGGTTTGTAATCCACGAATTTGTAACCCGGAGAATTTTTTCGTCACCTCAGCGTATTCAATTGATTTAACGCTGCAACTAATTTTCTCGGCAATGTGAAAACCCATTTTAAAACTTTGCGCTAACGTTAAATGTAGCACAACGAATTCACCATCTCTTCGGAAGATATTTCTCGCTGTTTATAATGTATGAAAATGTTACGCATTTTACGTAACGGGTTACAAGTTTAATTTAATTTATTAAACCACGCCAAGCTTGAAACTAACGCCGCCTTCAGAAGGCACACTCTTAAAAAAATTTAATGCAAAATTTAAATTTGCGAGCAATCTGCTTCTTTTTACAAGAGTTTTACTGTAGCGGAAATAATCGTGTCTAATGAAATGTGTTACGTGTAAAATATTCTTTTAGCAAGTATAATATCTGAAATATTAATTTGCGACGAATATTACCACATGTCTTGGTGGTCGAATTGGCGAGACGCCCGCCTAAAGTGTTAGGAAGTTTCAGGTTCAAATCCTGGCTGAGGCGATAGTTTTTCACAATAAATTTTCTCCAATTAAAATTGCCAGTTGCGTCGGTTACCAATTTTCCTACTCTAACCTATTAATTTTAACAGGATTAATCACGATTATTAACTGTATTACTATTTATGAATAGTTAATATTTATTGGGTTAATAATAGTTTAAGTAATATAATTTGTATCCATATAGTTGAATTTCATTAATCATAAATATATATGAATATTAACTGTATTAGTATCCATAGGCATAATATCTATTATTATTATTATTATTAGAATGAATTGAAATCAGTGACGGGTCCCTAAAGTGGACGACTTTAATTAGCTAGACATTTCGGTAGGCGCATATGTACGAGAATTATTTTTCACGCAAATAGTACACAGACAGGATATGTGCGTTCGATATAGCGATAGGCAGGAATTTCAATTTCCTTTCTGTGCGATACTGTTCGTCTATATTCTCCTCACGATACCATATCGTCTCTCAATAAACGTAACAAAACGTGCTCGACGCCGACAGATACGAATGTCTCTTCAGTCATGAGTTTGCCGGCCAGCTAGTTGCAATTACCGCGCAATGCGGGTTACGGGCACGTTGAAAAACCGCATAAACTCGTGCTTGAATTTTTCGACGATGAATGAGATTTAACAAGATCCACCCCCGAATAAAAGCGCCGCGAAAGGTAAAAAAAAGGAGACGTGTATTAAATACTGTCGCGAGTCCGTGCACGTATCTCTAAAAATTTCATATCTTCTGTACCCGCGGATGGATATTGGATACCATAAATATTACATGGTAGATATGTTAGATAGAACCGTATTCACCGTCGAGCAGTAATTACAATTCCTCCGGAGCAAGGAGGAGCATTTCCAACTGAAATTCGAAATTGAACGGGTAAAAGCAGGCATAAAAAAATTTCATAAAAACAACTTTTAGTAAATATTCTTCAGCATATATCTGCAGGTTTTTACGCGATAGCCTCTGTACGTTTCTTCATTAAAAATTTTTAATATAATTTAAAAGATACGTCTGATTCAAAAAACAACGGCGAGCTTGAGCGGTTAAAATTGGGGCAGTATTTTTCCATTTAAAACAGTTTTCTGTACATAGCGACTTCCTGCGAAACCGCGGCAACGTTGGCGAGATCGGCGATGGGAAACGGTAAAACAACGCCGTGTGAAAATGGCTCGTAAACGTGGGACACAATTTGAATCGGTAATGCCAGTGCTATTGAAAGACCGCTATAAAACTCAAGTCCACAATACCATAAAGCTTCGAAAATGGTGAGACGTCTCAACGTTATTTCCTGCGAGTCTTTTCGCGCTAAACAACAATACAAATATAGTAGGAAGTACATCATCGTGCGCTCGTGATGAATTTCATAAAATGCATACGCAGGTGAGATTCTCGGAAAAGTCGCGCAATCAAAAAGTGTAGCCGCATTTACTGTTTTCGATTTTTAATATCCTTCCTGATTTATTTTTACTAGAAACTATAAAACGCGCGCTTCGTGCGCGCAGTTTGTGGTCAAGCATTGTATATTTTTAAGAATTTGTATACACGCGAAGAAGTAATTGTATGCGCAACGTCAATTTAAAATAAAAAGTAATTTGTCACTCACTGATACGGTTCGCAACAACAAAGTTGTACATCGCTAACTATACATGTTAAATTGTAACAATACAAAAATGTGTACGATTATTATAGACTAATTATGCAAAATCGAAATTATTGTATTAAATATACTTTATATTTTATATTTAAAAAAATGGATATTTATTAAAATAATTATATAGAATACTGAGTCTTCCTTTTAAATATGAACTCACAAAATTTTATACGTATGGTTTTGTCTCTAACACTTATTCGAATGCTCGTTGGAATCATTTGAATAAATAAAATAAAAGCACAGAACAGATGATTCATTTTGCACAAGTAGCAAATAACAAAAATGTAAGACACTTACCTTACGATTTCTCTGCCGTTGCCCGATGCCGCCTAGGCCTGCTCCTCCTCTGATTTTCTTGTTGCACTTACACATCACTCACTCGCGAAAATCGATCGCGCGAAATTTCGGACACTCCCGTACGCGATGTAAAATACCGTGAAATGCAGTAAGCGACGTTCTTTACTTCTTGCCCGTTCGAGTTGCGAAGAACGACAGAGCGAATTACAGTGCGAACGCCGAAGTCGCACAAATATCTCTCTCTTCCCGAAAATGGAACAGATTACACGAAATCGATAGATAGTTAAAAGCGCGGTGCGTAAACGAGATGTAACCGCGACAACGTACCACGGTTTACTTTCATATTTTAGATGAGTTTGTCTCGTAAAATATCCATGTACACGTTAATAAAGAACCGTCGCCTCAACGCGCAATTCGTTTTTCATTACAAGTTGTAGAAACTTAATAATTAATCTAGTAGCGTTACTTATCACTGATAAAGGAGTCCAAATCAATAGCGTTTTATCCTTACATTCTTTACGATCGAGTCTTGGAAACCGACAACGCAAAAACAATACCACGCACGGAGCGACTCACGCCACTGCTTGCCGGCTCGACGTTCGGCGAGCGAATGATAGCGCGGCGACCTTCAGGTACAGGATGGCACGCAAAAACGTCGTACGTCACCGCGCCGAGTGAAAAACAACAAAAAAACGTTGAGAATTCGTTGGCCCATCTACGTAATGGAAAATACCATACTTATTACTCGCTCGCCGAACGTCGAGCCGGCAGGTAGCAGCGAGAGTTGTTCCGTGCGTGATATTATTTTTACGTTACCGGTTTCCAAGACTCGATCGCGAAGAGTGTAGGGATAAAACGCTATTGATTTGTACCTTTATCAGTGACAAGTAATGTTACTCGATGAATTATTAAGATTCTAAAACTTGTAATGAGAAACGAATTGCATGTTGAAGTGACGGCTCTTTATCAACGTGTACTCGTATATAGATATTTCACGAGACCAACTCATCTAAAACATGAATGTAAACCGTGGTACTTTGTCGTGGTTACATCTTGTTTACGCACCGCGCTTTTAACTATCTATCGATTTCGTGTAATCTGTTTCATTTTTGGGGAGAAAAATTTGTGCGACTTCGGCGTTCACGGCGTAATTCGCTTTGTCGTTCTTCGCAATTCGAACGGGCAGGAAGTAAAGAACGTCGCTTACTGCATTTCACGGTATTTTTTACATCGCGTACGGGAGTGTCCGAAATTTCGCGGGATCGATTTTCGCGAGTGAGTGCTGTGAGTGTAAGTGCAACAAGAAAATCTGAGAGGAGGAGCAGGCCTATGCGGCATCGGGTAACAGCAGAGAAATCGTAAGGTAAGTGTCTTACATTTTTGTTATTTGCTACTTGTGCAAAATGAATCATCTGTTCTGTGCTTTTATTTTATTTATTCAAATGATTCCAACGAGCATTCGAATAAGTGTTAGAGACAAACCCATACGTATAAAATTTTGTGAGTTCATATTTAAAAGGAAGACTTTCAGTATTCTATATAATTGTTTTAATAAATAACCATTTTTTTAAATATAAAATATAAAGTATATTTAATATAATAGTTTCCATTTTGTATAATTAGTCTATAATAATCGTATACATTTTTGTATTGTTACAGTTTAACATATACATATAGTTAGCGATGTACAACTTTACTGTTGCGACTCGTATCAGTGAGTGTCATATTACTTTTTATTTTAAAGTAACGTTTGCGCATATAATTACTTCTCTCTCTTCGCGTGTGTACAAATTCTTAAAAACACACAATGCTTGACCACAAACAGCGCGCGCGAAGCGCGCGTTCTCTCATGTCTAGTATTTCTAAATTGTAAACCTTCATTTACTCTGAACCTAAAAGAGAAGTAAAGCACATCGCGCTTCGTGAAAATCAATCAGCATCGCGGAGAAGGGCCTGTTCGATATTAACACATTCGACATATTCGCGCTGGTAACATCTCTTCTTTAGCAAGGGACAAGCGCGCGCTTCGCGCGCGCCATTTGCTCTCTCTAAAAATTCGCATGGTTTGACTTACATGCCTTTTTTAGAAGTGGATTTAAGAGCTCGTGGATTCAATTCTACTTAATTTATAGCGTCTCAATCGCTCTTGTTACGCGTCGGGCCGTAAGTGTGTCCCGCGCGGAAGAGATTTTCGGAGTGGATCCGCGCGAAACCAATATACAAGTGTACAAGTTTTACAAAAGCGGAATGCGCAATGTCTAAGGCGTCACTTGGCGAGATACGTGATGTAGTTTCCAAACGGAGATCAAGTTCGTCGCCTTTTCCGAAAAATTACGGGCACGCCGGCGAGTTCTTATTAGAGCCCGCGCGGCCCGTACGTGACATCGATGCTCGAGGATTTATGGTGGTCCTCGGGTACACGGATTCCCGACAAAATGACTGCAGCGACTGATTAAACCGGAACACCGACACTCTCACGGCGTTCCCAGTGTAGTACACGCGCCGGTACTATCGGTTTTAGTCTAATGAATTAGAGTAAATTACACTCGCGGCACCCCCCAGCATGCGGTTTATTCGGCGCGCTGAAATATTTAATCGGCACGGAATGAAAATCGCGATAAATCGATTTTACCCATTTCGGCGGCGGCGTAATATTGTTTCGGCGCAACGTCGCGCGGTATGCTAGCCGTACGAAATTAATAAAAGCGATCGTAATCTCGATTACTGATAGCAGCTAGTAATTATATTAGCGTAATTAAATTATGCAAATGCTTTGATCAATCAGTTAAAGCGAATGAATACTTAATTATTTACTCATATGTAATACGTCCATATGATTTACATATGCACGTGTACTCTAATGCTCGTTTATTTAGACTCGCATATGCTTTCAGAAATTGTATCATAAATTGACGAAGACACAACGTATGTTTGTCTCTAGTAATATTGATTCAATCACTGAACTCATTTATATACACGTAAAATAATTGAGAGCTACACTAGACGTAAACACACCGACATCAGAGCTGTTATACTCGTGGTGGATTGCAATAATTCCAGTCTAGCACTCGTAAATTCCGCACGAGTCGCCTTTCAGAAATTACTTCTACACGTTCGTTTCGAAATATAGTAGACGCGCGATATCTCTCCTCATAATTTTTTCTTCTATAATTCACGTACGATCGAATTCCTGTCGTTGAAATTTCATATCTACGACCGCTACGATCCAATATGCTTTGTGTAGGCGTAATACAATAAATCAAGCAATCACTATAAATGGCGAGCGGGAAAGGGTCGCGAAGGGGACGAGGGAATGGGGAAAACACGTACACGTACGATCGCACAAAGAGGCCCGCGCTCCGGCGCAGGGGGATGGACTGGGAATTGGGGGAGCATACATCAGATTGTGCTCCATATATCCCTGGGTAAAAGATAACATTTTCATTCTTGTACCAGCGACAATTTTGCGCGCCAGGTCGACAGTGGCGTACGACGCGTTATTTATTTTCCCCCTTAGAACGCGCGACAAACGTCAATCAACATTTCCAGTCGCGAACTCAAATACGCCCTTTGAAAAAATAATGTGGCGAAAATATTGGTGCTCGCTCTTCGGAACAGGGAAGCGTCAATATTTTCGCGTATTACTTTGCAAACCGCAGGCTCGCATTCGCAATGTGTATTTACGACGATTGGGCGGATGAGTGAATCAACATGCTCAACGGATATTTTCCAACAGTTATATCGCAATTGCGTACTATTGTTTTCCTCGAAATTAGCTCGAGCAATTAAAATGAAGCCTCTTCGGTACTTCGTACGCATACATACGTATCGCCGTTATAAATTTACAATGTAACAAACTCAATACTGCGAGGTATCAAGATCCTCTTAAGTTCGACCAGGTAAAATACGATTAAATGTACAATTTGATAGCCGCAAAACACGCATTTCACCCGCGCCGTTTTACTTTGACACAGATGTCGTTACGTACAACGTTTCATGATCGCGCGCGATAATTCATTCGAGGTAGTTTCTATCTTTGAGCGAAAGCCTCGACACGACATCTTGCAATTTCGATACGATGATTTTCCACGATTCTCGAAAAAGATAAATGAGCGGAGGCGTGTTGTTCGCGCTCGCGTATAATGCATTATCACGCACGTATACGTTGATATATTATTTACCGTTCGATCTTCCTATTTTACGAAACCTGGGACAGAACTTGGAATTTATTATAGGAATGTAATTGTAGTAGGTACTTTTTTTTTATGCGGAACGAGATTCTACCACGATACGAGCAAAAGGCAGATTTTATAATTTGACAATTCCAATGTGTTATGTAATCATGGGAGATTGCATTGTTGAATTGAATCAGTTTTAATTTACGCAGATCAAAACATCAACGTTCTATTGTTTCTTGGATATCTGTACATTGCGATTAAATAATTAATGTGTAGCCTGTAACAAATAAATCTAATAATCTTAGAAAAAAAATTCTTCGATAATTAAGATCATCGATAATTAAGATCATCGATAATTAAGATCATCATTATCACTTATGAGGTTCTGACATTTTATTTACGTGTTGTTGTACATGTCGATCACCTTGGGTGCGATAATTGATTACGCGCGTATGTGAATGAGTGAATGAGACAGAGAGAGAGAGAAAGAGAGAGATGGATTAATTAAATGAAGTAATTTTCCTAGTGTAATGTACATTGTAATAATCAATATAATTGCTCAGTGAGATTTATTTACCACCGAATTACGATTGTCGGTGCAATCAGTAACCGAATAAACAATTAATATGTAATTAATAATTTTATGATAATAACATCTAGATGGAAATGCAAGATACAAAATACTGATAACAAATATTTTATTGAAAAACGAATGAAGCTGTAGAGAAATGTAAAAATATAAATTTCACGGCAATCATTAGAACTTTCGGTAGAGATTTAATCTCACTATTTAAATACTAATTTCACTACAATTTCATTTCACTAGTCAACGACTACGCCACATCGATTTAATTCAGAGATTTTTTTTTCGTCGTTCACCTGCACGTGGTCCTTTTTCCATTCAATGCACATCTTATTTTGCATTCTCTTTCTCTCTCTCTTTCTCCCTCCCTCTCGTATCACACGTTGATATACATATATATATCAGAGTGCTCGGTAGCAGCGCGGTGGGCATACTGATATCGACATTTTGACGGACGACCACGCGCAAAGAGGAGGATATTTGGTAAAAGGTATAAACAGTTAATGTCTTTGGCGATCGAGATCGTTTCACGGTGAATGCGGCCGATGCTGTCCGCTTTGAAAGCAAGCGCTTTGATGTACTTTGACACACTCCTGCACGGTATAACACCGCGGCTCGAGTGGCGAGTATCCCGTTTCCTTTAAAAGTCGAGCGACGTTGACGAAGTATGCTGTATGTACACGGCTGCAGGTACGCCAGCAGGATTTAGCCAATATTTTACATGCGATACATCAGGCGCATTGAAATACACCGGCCGGTATTTTTCAGCTTCCGAAAACGCGATAATCCGGAAGCTAAAAAGTAGTAATCCGTAAGGTAGAACGAGCCGACGTAGGAATTAGGATGCACAGCGTGGATACAAGCAATTATTTTGTGCGCGTCGTGGAAACATCTTTCTATTTTACATTACGTAAAATTTACGAATCATTCGTGCGTCACACCTGACGGCAGTGTGGGGATAAAGTGGCTTCTCTCGCGGCGTTGTGATCTGCGTCAAGTTTCCAGACACTTTGTATTTCATTAAGAGGAACACGATATAAACTAAGTATTGCGTGGTCGCTCGTTACGCCGTAAGGATTCAATTAGGAGTCTCGAGGGAGGAGCACGGAAGGCGTTGATCGATGAATTAAATCGCGAGCGGCATCGCGGCCGGCTTAATTCATTGACTTTGGAAACTAGTTGGTGAACTCCTGAAGGTAAATTCGGAGGGTCGCTTCGCCGGGGATGGTCGATTCGCGGCGATAGATATCCTTCTTCGCCTCTTCCGCGTCGATTTTATGGACTAATACACGCCCGCGAACAAAGCCGCGGCTTATGAGGGCAAAACTTTCCCGCTGCCGCGAAATACGGGGTGTGTATATATACGCGGTGGTACCAGAGACTTTCTTTTCTCTTGTTCGGACGCGAGGTAATTTGGAAACTCGATTTGATCTCATTGGCTTCGAGCAACAACGATTTAAGTCGCTTACCTTAATGCACCGAAACGTATACGCGTGCTTTTTCTCTGTGTACGTGGACGATTGATATTTATTAGCTTATCAGCGCGCGTCAGGGGACGTCCGCGATGTATTCTGCTTATCTAATTAGAAACTAAAGTTATTATTAGGTAATGTAACAATGACCGAACAATTATATTGATGCTCATGTATAACACGATTACTATATTGGATAGAGAAAGATAATCCATGTCGTTATAAAATAATAAGTGATTTTTAGGAGCATAAAAAAAGACGTCAATATTATCAGTTCTTTGTAAAACCGACAATTGTTTCACGGCTGATTGAGCAATACTGCTTGATTGCCCCGACAGGTAGTTCAATAAATTCGCGATTGATTATCGATAATGCAAATATGCCGGCTTATCCTTCGTTACTGGCAATTTCGCGCACCGTGAAATGTGGGTGACGTCGTGTAAGTAATGTCGGATGATGCATCGTTATGACTGGAAAATATATATAATGTTCTCGGCCGTGCTTGTCTTAGTTTTTGAAAAATAAGTTTTCCATTATCCGAGAACTTTAGTTCGGTATTTTATTGTTTGAATTTCTTACAAAATTTATTTTCCACTCGCTGGAACGGAGAAGCGCGCAATTATTACATTTAAAAAACAAACATTCTTTTTAACGCAACAGACTTTAAGTTTTCGTTCTGTGTAAATACACTGAGGAAGGAACAAATTATTGATATTACTAATTATGTTTAGCTAGCAGTATTTCTGTAATTTAAATACGTATTATTTTAATTTATCAAAATATATACATTTTTTAAGAAGAATTTTAGGGAATTACTTGACAACTATTAACCTTAACGTTTAGCCGAAAGAAATATGTTTTCTCAGCGGAGATATCCCACGGGTTTAACTTAGCAACTTGGCGTTTCAAAATGAAGCGTATCTTAAGTTACAAGAATCAACGTATGAAAATTGACCCTAGTAGACGTTTACGTGCATACATACACGTCATATGGTCCTTGCTCCCACCGGAAATCTTACAATTACCATTAGCCTTAATGCCCCAGTATACCGTAATAGAAATTGACCCAATTTTCGTACGTCGTCCAAGGAAAGCCTTGAAAATCCCCTCTGCAACGTTTCGCTTCCACGTAGTGAAATCAATGGACGGCGCGTACGAAATATTAGCCGCGTGTTCTCGTGATTGCTATTAATTCTAAGACTTCCGCGGAAGAACGCAGAGCGTACGCGCGATTGAACGTTCCGCGCTTGCACGACGTTTGCGTGAGGATCTCCGGGGAAAGAAGTGATCCGTGTTATATGAATTTCACGGCACCGTAACACATCCCTCCGACCATGCAGCCCCGAGTTCTTCCCTTCCCTTCGGCCCCTCCCGTTCTGTATATCGCTCGGCAGTTTGAACCAGTTTCGCCTGGAAATCTGGAAGGGTTGTACAGAATGCAAATAAAACGGATGGCGCAGGAAGGCAAGACAGAACGAATTGGCGAGAACACGACGGGGCGGCAGGGACGCGGGCGGATGAAGGAAGCGCGGATTCCGACGCGATTCAAGTTTCGTAAACGACGCTACTTAGGCGATAAATTGAGCGCGGAAACTTTTATCCCCGGCAGCGGCTTTCTCGTTTTGTTAACTCCTCGTGATGTGTTGCGAGGCGCGGCGAGGCGCGTCACCGGGAGATCGAGTTTTAATGATACAACCTCTTGATCTCCTCTGACGCGAGTTCGTTTTTGAATTTCACGCGAGAGCGTCAGGCTATCTGGATAGTTTTTATGTTCTTCGACTTTTACGTCCCCCCGTTCGGGATTCCGTAACGAGGCGCTTACTCGTAACGACGCTATCTCGGGAAGCGTCTCTCTCACGGTCGCGACCGAGCGATTAGGGTCGCGGCCGCGCGAACAGGCGCTGCGCGAGGGGGGTGTCCGTTTCCGCGGGGGATAACATTGCCCCCGCGACGTTATTTCCACGTAATTATCGAAATATCTTTTGGCGGTGCCGCGGCACGCCGCACCCTCGAAAATTAACTGTCAGGCAAATGCGTTCGGCTCGGAAACGATATGAAAGGCATTCATCATCGGGACGTCTTATGCAAAACGGCCTAAACTCTCACGCGCATCTGCGCGTAAATCTCGCAGCCATTAATTAGGCATCTATGTTGCATCAACCCTTGTAATTAGATGCAGTTAATAGTTGGCTGCCGAGCTCGGGGAGCATCTTGGGCTGGAAGTGAAACTCTGGTAATCCCTGGGAAACGCTTGACAATACACGTACATGCACACGGACGCATACACAACTATTGATTTCGCATCCGCGCGTGTACGTGTACAGGGTGATCCGTTTCGCTCGGCTCCTGATTTCGTGGATAATTGTTTAAGTAAAAATTCGCGCCGTGCACAAACAGACACGTCACTCGGCGGGACAACATTGCATAATTTCGTTACGGCGATTCAAGCGCGATCTCTCATGGAAATTGTAGAAATCATATATGCATTGAAAGCTACAGCGGATAATTATTTCGCCGAATTTTTTGTAATTCATGAAATTTAATAATAGGAAAAATTGTAAATATAATATGACAATCAACGTCTTGCCCGCACGTTGCAAAAACCTGTCTCGTTTGCGTAACGTTAATAATGAAAACAATGTTGTTACGATATACGAGCGCATTCTCTGTGTATTCTTGTGCGTTGCTGCAAATAAGACTCGACGAATACGTATACCGGTAAAATTCACGCTAACACAGACGCGGAGCGGTTGTTCAGGCTCAGACAGAGTTACCTGTCTTCGTACCCCTGATTTGCTTTGCAGAGTACAGGCGTCCGTATAATTAAGCCGCTATTTACAGAGCCCTCCCGTTTGGCTGTCCGATGGTATTTTCGCCAAAACTGTGCAGCTTGGAATCTAACGATGGGATTTCGAAATAACGAGAATTTTAGTTTGTACTAGCGAAGGTTATGCATATAAGCTTGTGTAGAGGTAACCTGGGAGAATGCATTAGTAAATGGATCCTAACGGAACCAACTAACAATATTTTACGTGCGCGTATATATATATATATATATATATATATATATATATATATATATAGATGTGGGTACACACGTGAGCAACATTAATATCTTTCCGACGTGCGATACATTTTTCCAAAAACCAAAATATAGACGTGTCCAAGAGAAATATCCACGTACAACATGTACAGGGTGTCTCTAAACTAGCGATAAATATTTTAACAACAGATTCCTCGCAATATTTTAAGGAGATCCTAAAGGTTTTTTGTTAGAAGTAATCTTTTAATTTGCTTCATAGAAATGCAAAACTCTTTTACGGAATTAAAATACGCAGCAAAATCTAGACTATGCTGGTCGACTTTATATAAAAAACGGAAAAAAAAATTAAAAATTTCGCTCATTTTTTGTACACTTGACAATATTTGCTTGATACAAGAATTCTACAATAAATGTATACAAAATGAGACCAGCATGCTCTCGGAACAACATATAAGAACAATATCGTGCAATTAGAACTAAAATTAATAGCCCAGAAAAAAATTACTTCTAATAAACGCAAGTCCAGAAATCCAAGTCTAGAAGAAGAGAAAAGGGGCAGTATGGCGTGTAGTTGCAGGCTTTTTCGAGAGAGGTCGCTGCCAAGTATCTGTCAGATTATCAGTAAAGCCATGGTGTCGACGGTGCTAGAATTCGATCCAAAATCTCGATCTGAGCAATGTGTAGCTAATAAAATTGGTGCTTTTTCGTAAAAGTTGCAAATTGATTGGCTATAAATTTCTCGGACCGAGTAGAACTTGGAATTAAAAATGTCGGCAGTTGACGTTTTTAATTCCGTCTCCTGTCTTATCGACACTGATCGAGTTCGCCAGCGGCTTTAGGATACCCTTAAGACAAACATTTTAATACGAAGAGATTTCTCAGTGCGTTCAAGAATGGAAATAGATCGGCCGATTAAAACATTTTTGTCCCGACTTCAGATTGCAAACGGCACTTGCCTGAGCGCGCGAAATTTTGTCATTCGTGATCTTGAAATAATTAAATAATTTCTTAAATATGTGAAAACTATTGTAGCCTCAGTATTTTCGTGTATTATAATAGAATTTTTATCGTAAAATGTCATAAAGAATTTGTCACTAAAACATTTATCGCTGGTTTAGGGACGTCTATACACACACATTTATCTACAAATCTTAAATTTGCATTGTAATTGAAGTGTAATCTTGTCCTGTAACATTATTATTCAAGAACATCGATATCGTATTTGGTATCAATCAAACTTTGAGGACATCTTATCGGACGAATAAAACGGAGGGCAATTTCGAAAAAGTAATTAGCAAATCCAATATAACTGCGGCTGTATATTTATCCAACTAAAAGCAAAGGTAGAATTACTGGGTACTAGCGCACGATATCAAACGCGTATGTTATAATAACTTACATTGAGTTATATCGAGTTACTTGAATGTTACATATATACGGGTTTGTCGGATAATAATCGAGTAAACCTCTGGGGGATACGCTGCTTAACGATCTCGAAGAACTAACAAACTAGGTAGTGTTATGTCTACGTATGTGTTTGGGAAACACAACAACAACGACGACGACGACGACGACGATAGCAGCTACTCGGCGGTAGGATTACGGAAGAGTGCTACGCATTCAGAATTTTCTCGTCGGGAATATAGCGTACAGTTTCACCGCGGAGTCGTTTAATCACCACAGAGACGTACGACTCTGAATGAATGAATTTTGCGTCGTTGGAACGTTGAGCTTTTTACCAATAGCAACAATTCCGATCTGCTCGTACAATACGTCTCGTCATTAAAGAGCCTTAAATATAAATCTGCTATTTCGTTTGTAATTTAGATTCCCGCGCAAAAATATAATTTATCATTGAGCGAAAGAAAACTTGATAAATTATATAGTTACCTTATTTAAGTCGACGATCTTAAGTATAATGAATTGAAATATAGAGTCGAAGAGAGCGCGCCTTTCGACGCTGTCAGTTTCATTTTTTTTTGTTTTCATCTTCGAATCAAGTCAGTTCACGTACACGCATAATCGAAATGATTCCACGCAACGGGAATTATTGTTATTTCTATTCTTCGGCGAAAATTTTTATTCACAAAATTATGCTTTACGACCCGCAATATTTCCGCGTCGATTTTACGTTATTTTTATCGTCAATGTCATCGTAAAACAAAATAACGCAGGAACTCTACACCGTCTTAAAACTGAAGTCGCAAAGCCTTCGCACGTTGGGTGGCGACGTTACTTACTTCTTAAAGCAACTACTACCTTCTATAAAGTATTTTATTACCGACCATCTTGTTCGAAGGAAACACGCGCGCAGAAAGGGTGACGCTTTTATTACTTCATAAAGTTTCTCTGCGCGATACTTAATCTATTTGCATTTAATTGTTTCGCCTGCATAATCGAGCTTCCTCGAGTGCGAATCTTTGATTATTTTTTTTGGTCACTTGGAGAAACGAGGCTCGATGGCACAAATTTAGGGGGATAATTTAAAAGTTGAAACGCCGGGTTACATTAACCGTCTCTCTCGTCCGCTATTCGTTGTTGATCATCAATCTTTTACGTAAGCCCCGTAGTCGACCGTAAAGCTTTTTTACGTGACGGGGCTGTCGTCTCGTCGAGTCTGCATTCCGTTTCTGACGCGATTTAACTCGTACATTTACCACCGGCGGAGCATCGGGAAGGAATAACAACGAAAGATCCACTCAACGCCTTGAAGGCGTAATCTGGAGGCGGCCCTGACGTATTCACAGCGTCGCTCCCGCTACCGTGGTAACCGGTTACGCTCGGTAAAATGCTCTTTTTACTACTGACATAGCGTCGCGGACGACAAGCCGGGCTTACGATTATTACGTCGCAGCCTCGAAGCCGCAGTCTTTCCCCTCGGAAAACGGTCGGGAAGCGGAGCGTCGCCGCGCCGCACGCGTCCGGATTTCCATTATAAATGCCGCAGAATTCATTCGCCGTCGCCGTCGTCGCGGCCACGAGGACCTCGCATTAGGGGAGAGGTGGCGTATCAGCCCCTCGGCATTGTTTCGACGGAAGGCTATTTCGTCCCCGGGAAAAATGGCTCGCGAGACGCCGCCGTACTCGTTATATTACATAATTCACCAGATAAGGCGACTGCGGGCACGGGTGATTTGAAAGGCTCGTTCGTTGCCCTCTTAGAGATAGGGTTACGTGGACGAGGGGCGGGGGGGGGAGGGGCGTCGAGTGCTACTCGGATGGAGGGTTGTTCGCGCTGCGCTTTACGCTAATGCGCGTCGTTTAACTCCCTCCCCTCGCAGAAAGGGTTGCATATCGAAGTGCATTCGCGGCGGGGACTGCTCTAGATTTCTCTTTGCGCACGAACGCGAAATCAATGGCCTGACACGTGACGTCGGCCCACTCCGCACGAATTTACCGCGCAATTAATGCTTGGAAAAAGAAAATTGTATCACGCGAATATCGACTAATTGCAAGGCGACCCGCGGGGAAGCGGAACTGACTCATTATTCGCATTGTAGATCGCAGAAGAATGATTAATACGTGAATTTCGACCCCCTCCCTCCCCCCCTTCCTGCGTGAAAGTACAAAGATTCGAGGATATAAATCTTCGAGCAATTTTCTGAAAATTGGCAATTACGTTATAGCCATTAATCCTCTGTCTCCGCTTTCTTATTAGAATATCGCAGTAGCGTCTGCAACTAATTACTTTTGCAACATCCGGTAGTCGCGAACATCGCGTGTTGTATAATGCGATGATTAATGGAGATATTATTTATTTCTCGAAACGCGAGGGGCCCAATCTTATGTCGAGAGGAATAATTATGTACTCTTAAGAATACGCGGAGTTGTCGCGAGACTACCGTCATTTTTTTCTCTGTCTCCGACTTTCGTTAAATTTGTCTTCCGAGTCGATATAACTTCAATTCCCGTTTCCCTCACGCCGCTAAATATAAATTGCAAAATTATTACGGTGGAAACTTATTATTAAACTGTAGCAAGGAATGGCTGCGCTATAACGTGCATAACTTACGAGCATGCAGCAATTGCATTAGTCCAAATAACGCGAGAATCACGCTACGTATTTATGGAATGCAAAAAATTTGCGTTCCATGTAAATCATGTTAGAGCGGGAAGTAATAGAGCCGCTCACGCGCTACGTAAGTCATCTACTTTTGCAGATACGATTTAGCTGCTAAAAATGATTAAGCGAATGCACTGTTTGCATGTAAACGTGGTAAAAGAATATTTCATATAGAATAAATTAATTAAATTCTCGATAATATAAACATAAAAATAACAACGGAGAAAAGAGAATGTAACGCGAATATTGTTGCCCGAGTTGTACAATCAACTTCACTCCATTATGATTACAATTCGCGAAAGCAAATTGGCGAAAACAATTAACGAGTGTTCCGACTCCAATTTGAGTCATCTAAATTGTGAGACTTGATTTTTTTAAAATCTATTGTGTTCAAATTGGAGTCGAAACGTTCACGTATTGTAATCACAATTGAATACAGCTGTTTACGTAACTCGCGTAACAAAAACCGCGTTACACTCTCACGGCCAACTTGTTAATTTGTGCTTAACATTTTATATTTTTCTACAATGTAATGTATATTTTTCTACAAAAATATTTCTGTCTTACACCATCGTAAAAGAACAGAATCGTGCCTGCGCAGTACTACACAGGCGTGATTCTCCCTTGTCACGATAGTGGGACAGAGAAAGAAAGCCTTCTTAAAGCTTCCCTGTCTCACTCTTCACAAGCTTCAGCTTATTCAATGGGACGCTCAGTCTATATTTACGATGTCTATGGATGCGGCCGTCCTGCGATTGACGTTGCTAGGCGCTCGGGAAATTGTTTATGACACACGGCGCAAGGTCTACGTATAATAAACAACTCCCCGCGCGTCTAGCAACACCCATCGCGGGACGGCCGCATTCTTCGCGCGCTTGAGTTGGGCGGGAAGCCGGGCTAAGGTTGCGATTTTTAATAATTAATAACTCGTTAACTATTGCGAAAATTGCAAAATGGTAGAGGACTTTTCGACTCAGTCTAGTCCGCTCTATCCATTAGTAAGAGGTGAGGCGAATATTACATAACACCCTGTATATTTGATTAGAAATCATGGAGTAAGTACTTCACTCACATTTACCAGCGCCATTTTTAACGTCAATGCGAATCCTCATCGGTCTGTATTAATCGTGCATACTCGTACCGCAGCTTTTGTCGAATAGAGGGGACCACGAAAGATATTTGTTAAATAATTCCGCATATCGCGTGTCGTACATCACGTAAACATCGCGCCCCTTTATTAGGACTGACAAGTAGTCCATGTTTCCACGGGGAAATGCGAAATAATCAAAGAAACACCGGGACGCGACGAGGGGCCGCGCGCGTAATTCACGCAGACGCGTGAAACTTTAATCCGCGCCGCCGTGCGCAAGAAACAAAACGGGCGACGGCGCGTCCGCGCGGTTTCACGTGCGGCTTCAGATCGCGGGTGGATAATGCCGCGGCGTAATCTGTATTAATTTATAACTTGGCGTACGCGGCGTCGCGTCGGGCGCTCGCGTCGCGCCACCGAGGACTTTATCGCATCAGCGCGTTTTATTCCGCTTCCGCGCGCGGCGCGGTTCGCGAACAACAGCGCGACGACGATACGGGAGGGAGAGGGTGGATGGAGGTCACGACGCGGGGGATCTGCGGAAACCGGGCGGAGGCCAACCCGGCCACGCTTTCACAATGGGGGCGAAAACGCATTTATTCCGCAGTCGCGTTTTTATTGTCCCGCAGCGAAGGGAGACGCTCGGGGCCCGGCGGAAAACGGGCGGCGAAACTTTGATAATATCCAGCGGCAAGTTCGTCGACTGCGGCGCGGCCGCGGAAGTGGAGACGATTCCGCTCGGGGTCTTAATTGAGTGCGTCGGTAAGTGAATATGAAATACGTAATGTCTCCCCCTCCCCTCCCACCGGCAGATCAGAGATGCATCGCGACCTTATGGCGGCCACTTTTCAGAAATATCCGCTCGCTTGTATTACGTGTTACGCTCCGTGGTTCTTGAATAAGGTGCTCCTCCTAGTTATCAGCGAGTTACTTTCTATTAACATTCAGGTATTTGCCGCGCAAAAGTAATTGGGAGCGTCAATACAAGTTACTCGGTTGATTCTCGATTTGCTGAGACCGTTAGCGAATCCGAGACGTCAGCGCAAACGCGGATAAATCGCGAGCGCGAAAAATGAATAAGTCGGTCACTTTATTCTGCCGTTGTTAGCATAAATTAGCCGCCGTGTTAAAATTCGGTCGGTTCGGCGGATCGTAGCTATCAGCAGTCCATTACGTAATCCGTTTGTATACCTTGCCGAGGTGTTTATCAAAGCGACGAATGTAATTAAATGTATTAAAACCGGTTACGCGCTGCCAGCGTTGTTGCGTAATCAACCGTGGCAAAATTGGATGAAAACGCAGCGTTCGGCCATTGCCGGTAGTAAATGAAGGGCGAAATGCCAAAAATATTCAAAGGTGCGGCGCTCATCGATCACGTAAAGATCGGCCGATGAGGGGGGGAAAAAAACCAGGTGTAATCTCGTTTGAAACAATATTTTATCTTCCTTGCCCGCGGGGATTTATTTTACATAATTCAGATAGCAAACAGTTATTGATGAAACACGGCTTCGCGAGCGCCTCTTTATAATCGTATATTTAGCAGTATTCATTAACTCGATCGCCCCGGCCGTATTGCACGTTGAATGGCAGTAAAATTGATTAATAATCGCACGATGAGCTTTCCCGTCGGTGATAAAAGTCTGTTATCAATAATTTCCTACGATTCGCGAACGTCCGTTTAATGTGCCCGGATTTACCAAAAATATGGACGGATGTTGTACTACTACTGATAAAAGTATCGGCAAATTAATGCCGTACTCTGAAATGCCTCTGTTAAAGTGTATATTGATTTGCATCGGTACACACGGTATACGGTGCGCGGCTTATCAACGACTACTACAATGCGCGCGATTCGTATAGAAATCATTTTACTTTGCAAATATTAATCCAATAAATACAGTTAATTAATTGAATTGTTAACACTTTCTGAATCGACGCAAATATGGTATTTTGCGTAATTCAAGCTGTCAAGATAAATTTGCCGGAATTCGATAATGTATTCTTCAAGCAAATCAAAATGTAATGGAACGTAAATTCGTATAATGCGACCTACACGAGAGTTTCAATTTAACGGCTCGGACTCGCGAAAAACCCCTTGCAATCTTGAGAGATTCGCGAATAAACTTTTCGCAAATAAACCAATACGAGCGAATTCCAAAGCGATACATGAATCATCCTCCACAGTTTGATACCCGCGTAGGTAATAAAACAAATGGAAAAACGAGCGCGCGTGACAGAGCATGATACACGTGGACGCGTGTCGGTTCATTGCCGATGTCAGATCGTTGGTTCCATGAAAGAGTATAAAGAAGAGCGATGAGGGGAGCTATGAAGAAGGATCGCCTGCCGCTTATCGCTTGTAACGAGCTGTCTTAAATCCAACATTTTTTATTTGTATCCTCGCGGCAAAGGGCAGCGAGGTGTTTCGTGGAAACGTTTTCCCGCCGAGAATTATTTCTCAAGACTGCCCGATCGGAAAAAGAGACATCGCCCACGAGTGCATCGGTAACGTTCTCTCTCAACGCGGATATATACGCACTTCCACTCTCATAAAGCTATCGGCTACAGCGTAAACCGCTTAATCGCCCCTTCTTTCAATGCCAGTTTTGTTGGCTCAAGCCGGGGGATTATGTTCCTCGCGCAGCATTGTTTTCCCACTTGCCGTCCCCCACGAGCGAAGGAGCTCACGCAAAATTTACATCTCACCGATGCCGTCGTTTGTGGCTCTTTCGCCGAGGACTCGATCGAGTGAAAGCGCAGCCAGATTATCCTTCATAGCCTCCCGCTAGTTAAAGCTAGTTTAAGTACACTTATCTGCCGTTCGGCAAAATGAAGTTCAAACTTTCCCGCGAGCAATTTATCGTCGTAGTCAGCAGATGCATTGCTCGACAATCTACTGTCGAGTACGCAGCGGTATTTTTAAAGAATATTTTCTTCTCGCTTATAATTCATTATTTCGAGTCTGCAAACTCTAAAGTTTTTGGGAGTAAAAATAGAACCATGGAGTAAAATATTCGCTCTATTGGAGTAAATTCACTCTCACAGAGTAAATATTTGTTGCAATAGAATAAATATTTCACTTCATGGTTCTATTTTTACTCCAAAACTTTAGAGAGAAGATTGTGAGTTGGATTTCGATTAACTTGACATCCGATCTGAAATTAGCGACTCGGAAAGCCATAGAATATGTATTTTCAGATTTATTAATTCATTAGAATAAAAGTTCACAGTATAACAAGTATGCCCGCTTTCTGTCGGTCCTTGATCTTTTCGTTCTTCCCGATCACGTGCTATTCCACCATGTTTTTGGCCAGAACCCAGAGGCATGCGCGCGCGCGCGCGCGTGTGTGTGTGTACGCGTTAAAGCTACATTACCTCACATACAACTTTTCTCTTATTGGTTGGGCCAAAAAATGACGGATGCGCAGAAGGAATCGACGTAAAACCAAACAAATGACGGAGTGGCATACTAGTTACACTATGGTTCAACTGGAGAACCCTAGTTAACCCTCATGGTCCTTTCAGTAAGTATTTTTCACGCGGTTGTCCACGGGTTAATTTTCAACACAATTAACGATACTCGCAAAATACATAGTTGCGCGCAATGATAAATTGTAACCGTTTAAAAAGGTCTAAATAGAAGTAACGTATTGTCAGACAATATAATACTAATAATCGCAAATGAATTGTAAATCTAACATAGATTAAATGCCATATCTGATATCACCGACAGCGAGTGCGCATTATTTAATGAGGCGTTCGTCGAATTAACCACTTGGCGTATTTCTATCAATATTAATTATGGACATACGTTAATAAATGATAAAGTGAAATGTATTGGGGATATTCGGGCGTAATCGCACGCTTGGTATATTTTTCAAATGTATAAACAAAATATTTAAATTGTCACTAAAGTGTTGTATTTATAAAAAGCATTTTAAAAAATCTGTTCGCTTCGCCGTGACGTTACATTGAAATGGCGAGGTAAAGCTCAAATTACCAAATAATGACGGTGAAATTCTGGAGGGACGATCATGATAAAACTGAAATGAAGATGGATATACGGGAAATGGTACGGTAACGTTCTAGGATGGAATAGTTCATCCAGCCCAGATGGGTCATTAATTCATCATAAAGTCGGATTAATTAATAAAAATTACTTGCAAGTAATCGCCAGTTCAACAAAGCGAACGCGCAGAAAATGGTGCTCGGGCGACTTCAGCCGTGGGATTTAAGTAAATTCGCAACGTTTTATCCGAAATGAAAAATGATCACGTGCACGTTCATGGTTTTACGAAGAAAGTCTAAATTTTTACGTATTGTATTGTATTGCATGCTATATATAGCATTAAAAATAATTAGAAATTATTCATCGATTTAAATACGTGAATTTGCTGACGACAATGATTCCATCTAAGCGAAACTGTGTTGTATGTCCGAAGAAAATCGGCGCGCAGGACAAGTGGATAAACGGTATATGAATATTCATCTAATATATTTACATATTAGAATAAAAACAAATTATTGGGCTACCCACATTCTGCTTGGGCCAAAAAGGCGTTCTCGTTTCCTACTAAATTTTAAACTTCAAATTAGAGACTGTAGTATGAGTAGACGAGAATAGTTTCAAATGAATAATCCGGTATACATATATAGGTATATATGACATGTGACGTAAAATCCGCTCGGACTGATCGTCGAAACGAGATATCCGAATTACGTGCGGATTAACATCGAAACCCATATAGATTAGCTTGGTCGCGATGATCGGGACATGAGCGAAATAGACCTATCTGACGCTTTCGATACACGTTGCGTGCTGAAAACGACCGCGTTGCAAGGATGATTAATTTCGGCTCGTAAATTGCTTCGAAAATTTTCCTGTGATTAAGTTATAGCTACATTACTTGGGAGTAGATCGTGACGAAGAGTAATGACGTATCGTCGCGTGCCGAGGCGGCGCGGGAATGCGGCCGCATTTTAAATTCATATCGTCCCTTCCACGAAGGTACAAGTTATGATATAGGGCGACAAGTGTTAACGGCGAATCGAATAACCAAGTTCTTGCGGGGGGAGGGGGGAGGGTAAATAGCTTTGTAGGCGTGTGCTAGACACATCTATTTATATTCATATCCGTTCGTATCTGCAGACCTATATATTTGCGCAGGCGGCGGTTAAGCCGCTCAGATAGAGCCAAGCCAATTGCATAATCCAAGGTAAGGTAGAACTTCCCAAGTGCGCAGTTATTATCATTTCTAACAGCCATATCGACCGTTTTCGCAAGGGAGATTAGCCATTACCGCACCGATCGGATCGGCGGGAGCGTGCAGTAGCGCGGCTTACTTACTTATCATCGATTGAACAATTCGTAGTTGCGATCAAAGGCGCAGTTATTACAATAGGAAACGAAACGAGCGGCGCCCGACTTTCATTGTAACCGCGTTACCGTAACTCTTTGTGGGAGAGCCGGGCGCGTTCATCCGCGTGCATCCAGCAAAAGAGACTAATTAATATTTTTCCGATACGTAAGACTGCGGGGAGAATAATAGGAATACTAACTGACGCGCGCACATTTTATTCCAATAGTGAATTAGCCCCGTTCTCCCGCACGGTACATCGGGCCGGATTCGTAGATTGAAAATTTACCTCGCGCTACTCCTTTTTCATTTCGTTGGGAAAAAATTTCACGATAACTGCCACGTATTTTTACGCTACAATAGCGCGCGGACGAAATTGACGCAAATAGAGATAATGAATGAGAATTTTCGTATTGACACATTTTCGTATTGAAATGTCGCGCGAGTTTTTCTGCGCGCTTTTTTTCCCCCGAAAACCGTGACGTTTCCATTACCTGAAATAAGCCAGGTCCCCCCCCCCCTCCACATATGATCGAACAGGTCTAATTAACTTTTATCTGCGACGTTAAATCGCGGATGTCAACTGATACCTTGTGTTTATCCTCCAAGGGCTAATGCGCAACGGCGCACATTATTTCCCGGACGCGTCAGATAACGCGGACTTATATACGCGTGGGCAATGTATTACGATATTATCGCCCCCTGCACCGGCGGATGCATCCCTATATTCTATAATAATCGTACATTACGGAATTTGTATGCATGGCGTACGGAAGAAGCGGCGTTGCGTTTTACGTGAACAGAATAATGCTCGAATTACGTTGCGCTTTTCCGCCCGCGGAAAGAAACTCCCGCGGCATTTTCTCGCGTATTGCATGAACCGTTTCCTAGGCGGCCCTGCGCGAGGAACGACGGCCCTCGGGCCTCCTTAGGCTAATATTACATTTGTCGTACGACAAATTTTTCAGGCGTGTTGATTCTCCTTCTTCCAGTGCACGTCCATTAATGGATATTTGCGATCACATTTTCCATTTCCTGTTTATTCTTAGCTGTGTGTATTAAGTCTCCGATGCTCCTAATTCTGGAGACCAGTGTCTGACGTTGCGCATACTTGTATATCGTACACTCTATTTTGTACCTTCGATAATTAACTGCAAAAGTTGGTACTTGGAGCCACGTATGATGTGTCCCAGATACGCAGTCTCTCCCCCCTCTCCTTAGAACCTCTGTGTTAGTTATTTTCGCTATCCGCGGTATTTTTAGGATCCTGCGATATGTCCACATCTCAAAGACCTCTAACTTGTTAAAAGCGTGTTGATTGCAGAATACAAAGTTCTTGAGTCTCTAGAAATGTTCTATTCCGCAGCCAATCAACACGCCTGAAAAATTTATGACAAACGTACAGGAGAGTCTCCGTGTATAAGATACCGAATTCATTTTTTTTTATTGCCGGAAATCTATAGGCACAATTATAAAATGTAACAGCTCGTTTAAAGGGAATTTAATAAGCTTTAAGATGCTGAAATGTGTGAAATTTAATTCAATTATAAGTTTTTTTGAACGTTAGAAAAATATGAAAAATGTGTACCTCGCAATATGAGGTACCCCGAGAGGTTGCTAATAAAGTGCAAAATACATAAGTATTACAAAGATAGAAATCTCTTTAAGTTGCCAGTAATAAATAACAATAATTAAGCTTTTAGTCGACCTTAACCAGCCAGCGTGTAAATAGGGAAAATTTATTGCGAAAAATATTACCTCAGCCATGGTTTGAACCTGGACTTTCCTACTCTCTAGGCGGGCGTCTCACCAATTCGACCACTGAGGTAATATTTGTCGCAATAAACAGTCCAAAGATGATATCTTCGCATCTACTTTTCGACTTTAAACTGCGTGCCGATTCGGGTTGTCGGCAGTACACAGACCCGTCGATACGCGATTTTTAAGTAACCCCGTCCCCTTCTATAAGTATTACAATTAGACGTTTATTAAATGTTCACGAAATACAAGTCTAATGAAAAAGATTAAAACAGGAAATTTGTAGTTAACCCAACTGGCATGTTCCTTCATTTATTTAATACAACATTTCAACCTTATTTTTGGGTCCTTATCAAGTGCAATACTGCAGATCAACAAACATACGGAATAAAAAGATTTTGTTAGTTATTAAGTAAAACAAAAAGAAGCAAGTTAACGAACCTAAGTGAGTCAACGTCGTCCATGAGACAGGGTCAAATTATAAAAATACAAGTACATGTGAACACTGTGGACGTTGGGGCTCGAACTAATTCGTAGGTACCGTCGTAGAAACAAAACGAGGTGATATTACAACCCACACAGTTTTGATTACGCAGTCATGTATAGTATTACATTTAAGTTTTCGGTATCTGTATGTAAATTGATCGTGTTGTTGGTTTTCTTGATAAGGAACATTTCGGCAATTTCTCTTTTTCTCGTAAGACGCTCGCTATGCAAAATTTTTGGTTTCGACCAATTAAACCCATGGTCGCGTAATACGCGATGTTTGCTAACGACTGAGTGACAGCCTTCATGTTTCTTAATGTCACTTCTATGTTCATTAACGCGGGTCTGTAGGGGTCGTTTAGTTTGTCCAATGTAAGAGGCTTCACAATTGTTGCATTTAATACAGTAGATAACTTCTAATTTTTGCCCAAATTAAGTTGATCTTAATCTCTTTCAATTAGTTTGCCTAGTCTTTTTGAGACAGTGTAAATAGTGTCTAAACCCGCTTTCTTAAAATTAATTTTTTTCACTCAATCCTTTAAGGGGGCATATACACCTAGGAGGGTCAAAAAAATCGATTTTTGGATTTTTACATATTCATAAAGTTTAATGTTTCGAGAATGTCTGGTGCAAA
>NW_011967162.1:480062-490836 GCF_000949405.1 Vollenhovia emeryi | reverse complement strand
TTTCAAGTCATAATTTCGAAAAATGAAGTTACAGCCCTGACAGGGGCTTGATATCTATTTTTAGGCAACTTTTTTTTTAACGTCTTTCCTAAATTTCCCAGATGTATGTATGTTTCCCAGAAAAAAAGTCCAGAAAATGAACGTTTTTTTGGCCTTCTAGGTGTATATGCCCCCTTAACCAAAACATATGTTGAATATTCAAACGCGTTTATCTCGAAACGACATTTTTCAAACTGGTACCAGAAATATCTCGAGAACCACTGAATCGATTTGCTTGAAATTTATAGGGGTTATTCAACACATAATTATCTATCGCGTATCGTAAGGGGGTTTTTTAGGACTCATAGTTTTTTTTCTGGCGAGGAAACGAACGGATTTTGTCTTAAAAATCGCTACGTCAAATTTAAACGCCCGCCATTTTGTCAAAAATCGATATTTTTGAAATCGGCTACGATACGCCAAAACTATTATTATATATTTTAATATTCCGCGCTATTTTTTTGTTTTAGTTAATTTTTGGCGAAGATACATCTGGTACCGTTTTGGGTGACTTTTTCCGGGCTGCCTTTTCACGATGCCATATCTCCGACATTTTGCGAGATTCTTTAATAAAAAAAATCACGAAGTTTCTTTAAAATGTACATTTTCAACTACAAGAAACGACAATCTGATAACTCCAACAGTTTCCCAGAAAAAAATTCCAGAAAATTAACGTTTTTTTGGTCTTCTAGGTGTATATGCCCCCTTAATATAAGAGAGGATAATGACTGATAATGAGTGACAGCTTTCATGTTTCTTAATGTTATTTATATAAAATAGTGTCGTTTAGTTTGTCCAATGTAAGAAGCTTATTAGTTTAACAGAAAACCCGCCATCTTATATTAGTAGCTTACCTCATAATACGGGTCTCTCCTTTAATACTGAAATTTACCTTCGTTGATCCGATTCCAACTATTCCGAGTCCTCCTAGATCGATAGGTCTGAAGCCTCAGCGCCCGTAGCACTTGGCGGTCCCTGCCGATTCGTTCGCGTCACTCGGCCTCTCCCGCGGCTTCGTCGTACGAAAATTGCACACCTCGCGATGCGGTAGCAAGGCCCTGAGCGCAGAAGGGCGTAATCCGCAGACTAACGTGTACAAACGCAGCGCGCACCAACACAATGGAGCCAAACTTACCTAACGACTGTTATGCCTGCAACCGCACATGTATAAACAGGGCGAAGCGGCTGCCTCGCGAGAGAGCAAGGCAACGGCCACGGAGATACTTGCAGCAGCTACCACACCCCGACCTTCCGTCCTCTCGTTTTCCTCCTCACGACACCAATTACGCCACGCCGAATCCGCCGCTTTCTGCGCCTCGCCGTATCATCCCGCCGCTATCATCCTATAAACAGAGCGTGTATCACTCGAGCGTGGCCAATTATGAGACGCGCGCGGACGCGCAACGCACCCCCCGCACGTATAATTGGGTGGTGACGTCGTTGCACTCCCGATGCAATTCCTACGAATTCACCCTTCGGTTTTGTCTGGTAAACGCGGCCGCGAGGGCCGGCCGCGTGGATTATTTCCAAACGTTCAACCATCGCCGATTGTGAGAATATTCCGCGTTGTGTAGCGTATAACGGGCGCACACGGGCGCGCACTTGTTTGGCGAACGTTTTTCACAAAGCCGGCGCAGAAGTATAAAAGAATACAAGACGTATTTTTACGCTAGGAAAGTTAGCGAACGTTTACGTACGTTAAAGCGAGCTCAAACGGGTCATTGTTAGGTCGGCGAAATTTGCGTTTAAATCCCGGTCAAAAAGGAACTTCCCGTTTTGCTGCCTCGCACGCGTGTTTACGCGCGCGGCTGAAATTTGCGTACCGCAAAACATTTATGAAGTTACACAGTTGACTGCGAAATAAAACAGCGTGTACCATTGTTGCGACGTTGTTGCAAGTTAACCGTAAAATCTCTGCGCATTAGACCCCGGAGTATACTACTGATGCATTTATTTACTTTGCCTGACCGGCGGGGAGAAATACGACGCCGCGGGGAAAGAACGCCGGCGATTATTCCAATTTTCCCCAAAAATTTACACAACCCATTACGCGCGTAATGATATCCCCTAAGAGCGCGGGGAGATGGACAGGTTAACAACCCATTTGCCGCGGCTATTTTCACGGGGAAAAGGGGCCGAGCACTTTTACGAACGACATCGATCGAATCGCGTCTGCATTTGCTGATATTGGAAAACTGCCCGATGATTTTATCGGCGCGCCAATACAGCCTTCGCGCTCGAGCAATCGGCTCGCCGGTGGTCCTTTATATGGCACCGGGATCCAGGGCGATTGGCCCGTATGACCCCGCGCCGTCGAGTCAGGCGGAGCTGGTCCGCGTGACCGAACTGCGTGCGCGAGGCCGCGTGTGTGTTTACACGTATCACGCTCTTTCCGTTCGGACAGGCCGCGCGCTATACGGTAAAACCGCGATTCCGCAATAGGACCGGTCCCGGCCCGGCCAAAGCGATATAATGGGAATACTTCTCCCGGGTGCATTCTGCCTTTTGTACATTAAACAAGTGCGCGCACGCCCGCGCTCGTGTTTGCCGTGGGGGCGGAGAGTACGGGGGACACGGAGGGACATCGGGGCCGAGCGCCGTGTTCGGGATTTGATTTACACACGGCGCGGACCGTGTCGCTTTTACGCGGCTCTGAGGTCGTTCCGGCAAAACTACGCTTACCGATCCGGGGAGTTGGAGCGTATGCGCGTAAACTTGGTCGGCGCCATATAAAGAGAGTTGACGTCGCACGCGAGATACTATAATGCCGAGTCCCCGACTTTCGTATTCGGGCAATAACGAGCTTGCGGTACTTGTAACGAGTAGGTAGATTTATGACGGAGTTCGCGACGAGCCGCTGAGCGATGAGCTCCTCTATTTCAGCGTCGCGGCAACGAGAATGTCTAATTGCGAGAGATCGCGGTCGATTACGGCGTGATTTGCGGGTTGACTAAAATCCGATGGATAATCATTCACGCTGTTGGAAAAGTTGTTTTCTCTCTTCATAAATATACCGATTAAAATTCTCGTTAATTGAGCGCAAGAGGGAATGCTGGAGTGATTCTGCACTTTCGCACCTTTTGCACTTAAAACTGTCTTTCGTGGAAAGATTTGTGTAATACACAAATTAAATGGCACGTGTACAGATGATCGAAAGCAGCTTGCTATTCCGGCTAAATTATAGAACAATATGACATCACTGAAACTAAGTTTGTAAGTCTAATAAAAAATAATAGTGAGCAGCACGCATACTACATGTACTGTATGTATGTGTTGCTCACTATTATTTCTTATTAGACTTACAAACTTATTGTTAGTTTCAGTGATGCCATATTGTTCTTTCATTTGGCCGGAACAGCGAGCTGCTTTCGATCTGTACACGTAAGCCATTTAATTTGTATATTACACAAATGTTTTCGCGAACTGACAGTTTTTAGGTTAGAAAGGTGCAAAAGTGCAGAATCACTCCAGCATCCCCTTAACATTTAAAACAGAAACGAGTATAACGATATGTAACGAACGTTTCGACATAACTTTGTCGAAAGTCACAGACAAGACCTTGAAAGTGGAAGAACGAAGCCATGATTCTTTATAAAACACATAAACCAAAATTTTACAATACTGACAATTACACTTTGAATGATCCCTGCTATATCTGGCAATGTGGAATAGGATTGAGAAAAATCGAATTTTAAGCCTCAGTGACGAAATGAAATTGATCTCTCCACGAAAAATGGGATCGTTCTGACTTTCAATTGACACAAACGAACGCTGAAGAAGACAAAGTTATGTCGAAACGTTCGTTACACATCGTTATACATATCGTTACACTCGTTACTGTTTTAAATGTTGCTTAAAACTGCTACTTTATTAACATATCCACATTATGTTAAATTAACGCAAAATTTTGCGGGGACCGTTTGGGACATGTGACGTCCGTTGAATTTAACACAAATTTTTCTGTGCAACATAATCCAGATAATCCTGGAAACAAATTTAAAAATTCGAATACGTAGATTACACTCTCTTTCCGATTTATTTCCTCGGTTTTATATAGTACAATATATTGGAAACATCTTTCCTCGCGCAAATATTGAAAGATGGTCTACACGTTATTCCGAAGAAAATATATCGCGGGCTGAAGTCTTATATTACAATATTGTCTGAAAATGAATCAATTGCCTACGCGGCGAGTTTGTATATTTCACATAAAATTCGTAACGTTCAGACGTACAAAAGAGGGAAATATCGAGTATCTTTGCTGTACCGCGCACCTGTCATAAATTATATGAAATAAACAAACTCCCAATTTAATTAACAACATATAATGTAATAAATCTATTTCCTTTGTAAGGGAAAAACATAATGCTGCTGTTATTTCTTTTGCCCTGCGGTGTATTTTTTTTCAGCTGGCAAGAGCATACGTTACCATACCTCTGCTCAAGCATTGTGTAAGGAATATGATTTATACAGTGCACCCGTCGCTTTTACATGGGTCGTGCCGACAATGCTGTCCTTTCTGATTCGGAACACAGCGTACATAAGTTAGAAGTAACATAAATGGTTATACAAAAATAAAAGAACTCTGAAAAAGGATATACGCATATTTCACTCGAAACAATGCGTTCGTATACTTGATAGATACCGTATAAACTTTATTAACGCCTGCTTGATTTCTGTTTACGTCCTTGCTCTTGATAATTAGAAACTTTTCAAGATATACTTTCTTCAACACAAATTTACTATATTTAGAGATAATATTTTTCGCAATAAATTGTCTGTGTTAAAAACACGTTGCCAGTTACGGTCGATTGAAAGCTTAATTATTGAACGACAAAATTGTTCGCTTACGTTTATAAGCGGTGTGTTCTATCGTTTGTATCGATTTCAGCTTCATTATGTTATCAGTGCTGCGAAATCATACATTGTTACGTCAGAAGCAGAAATAACAAACGATTATTAAAGTGGAAGAGCGAAGAGTGGCACGGCATAGAATAGAATCGCTAATATTGAATATATTTATATAACGACGCGATCAAATTATCACATTAGACGCATTCATTTCGGTGTGTAATATTATTGTCCATATTGTTTGACTCAGTTGTGGGATTTCATGCTCCCTTTCTCCCTCGCTCACATGTTCGATCGCCCGCACACGCATACACACGGACATTCTTTCTCCTCTCTCTCACTCTCTCTGAACGCTACTCCAATTCTATCTCGGTTAATTATTCTGCGGTATACGTGAAAACTTAATATGTCTACGTATCGTGATCGGATTACATAGTACAGGTATAACTAATTAATTACATCAATTAACAAGTAAAATAGATCTTGCTGCGATCATGAAATTATGAAATTAACATATCTGGTAAAACCGCTTATTTGCTTATAGAAGTCGTTTTGCGCTAATGGATATCTGTAATATTTATCAGTTTACTCACGTCGGTTGCCTCGCAGGCAGCCTTTACTGATTAGAAGATGCGTAAGCCTCGAGGGCGGTAAAGACGCTACTTCAGTGCGCACATAGACCTTCAATCCCGGCTCTTCGCGCTAATTAAATCCATTGATGAACAGCAGAAGTGTCAAATGGTTGAATGAAGATAGGAGGCGCGGCATAAAGATCGACCCTCGTCGTGTTCAAAGGTAACACGGCAAAAGCCGTCATCATTAGATACGCTAGACTGCGGGAAGCGCCGTACGAGAGGGCCACCCAATGTTTGTAATCAGTCGCCCAGGTTGTTAGACATCGTACATACGGCTACGGTTGAAGGCGACCGTGAAAGTATCCTTTTCAGCGGGCCAGTAACCTGCCTTTTGAGACAGGTGTGGATAACCAAAGCAAATGGCTTTAATGAACTCCTACATAGAGCCGCGTAAGAGAATAGGTTTACATTCTACGTCGTAACACCCTGGAGATAGTTTATTCAAGTAAAATAAATTCTCCTCAAACGTCGAATCGACACCGAGAAACTTAAATCAAGGGAAATTATATATATATTTTAATTAAAGATTCTCAGGGGGAATTGCACGCGGACAATCCATTTTTGGACAATCTTGAGTCTTATGGTATTCTTCCAGAGAATATTTAATTAAGAAGTGTAACACTTCCTCTCGTTCTAATTTCCCAAAGTATAAACTTATATATATATATTGATTAATATTTTATACACACATACACGTTTGAAGTTAAATGAGATTCTTTTTAAACAGCCATTCCCTCATCTGGATAGCAGCAACTTGCGGAGCCGGGATAGCGGCCGGGATAAGAGGGCGCGTAGCGGAAAAGGGGAATTAATCAGCCGAGGAAAGTTTCCCTCGCGGAATGTTAAGAAACTACAAATTAAATGACTGCGCCTTTTTAAGCAACGTTAAGTGGCTCGCGAGAGATAGCAGTCGATTTCTTTCCCCCGTCACTGTTTTTGCGCCCGCCATAGCGCCATTTAAAGAACGGCGCAGCGTCTATGTTGTGAATCCATCACGGGGGGTCTTTCCGCCGTCGTGAAAATGCATCAATTAACCCATCGTCCGCCATCTGGCCTCCATTAGGCGACACTGAATTTTTGCTCGCGCACCCTGCGCATTAAAACTTTCTATTTGGATGTACATAGTATCAATTTAGATTTCATTAATAAAGAAAAGTACCGCGCGCGCACAAGGAGTTTCGACTCTACGCGCGATGCATCAGGAAACAATAGTAAATAATTATATAATATTTATCGTTCCACAATTCTTTCATTGATCGGAGATTGAGGCTGAGGAATAATGGATACATTTTTGCCATCCTACCCCTGATGCATTAACTCCACGCGCCTTAATTACTACAATTTGCAGAGGCCGTTATGAGTCTATTAACTACGCCGTTGTACCGTACCACGTTGGCAGCTAGAGTGGCACTTGCTCGGAGGGTAACGCCAGCCCCGTTTTATCGTGTTTCCATCTCTTAAACCGACTTAACACTTACTTAGCTTACTAATTGCTTCGATAAAATTTAATTCGCGGGTGTGCCACCTTGATTACGCGGCCGTTATTCAGAGAAATTGTCGGCGATATTGTCGGTATTACCGGACACAATGCATTACGTGTTTCCCCAAGTCGAGAAAGTGTTATTGGAATTTTCTCACGCGATGCAAAACATTTCGAGTCACTAAATGTTATTAATCTCCGGATCTAAGGCTTTGCGCGCAATACGGAAAATATTAGGAATAGGAATGTGGAATATTGGAACAGAGAAAAGAGGAAAGGGAGATTAAATGTAACGCACTATGAAAAATAATAAAATACAAGATGTAAATATGGGAATTGCATCGTACAGTCACGATCCAAAATATTTATATTCTGGCTTATAAATTTAGACAATACGGATTTATTATTTCTTCCTATTCCTGATATTTCTTCTATTGTGTGCAGGGCCTTGCACTCGGAGATTAATAATATTTAACAATTAACAAATTTTTCATTGCGTGTAAGAAAATTCTAATGATTCTTGACTTGGGGAAACGCGTAATATAGGGTGTCCGGTGGAAAGTTGTTGAAACTAATCAGCAGCTATTTTCGAATGCTGTTGGTAAAAATACAAAAATTGCGTTGAAAAGGGGAGAGTCGGCAATTCTTAATGGGTATAAAATTTTAATAAAAGGTTTGTGTACCAGTTTATTTGATAAAAAATAATAAACTGATGAAAAATACACTAATAAATAAGCTGATGGTAAATATTTTCGAGGGGCGTACGGTGTACGATCTTGAATAGTTCCACACTGCATAAAATTATCAATAATCCCGTTGAGAATAATTATTTTAATGGAGACTCAGTGCCAAAAAATGTGGTGACGTAACGCATAAATTTAAATAAATAACGAATTCTACCTCAGGGTGTTTTCGCTCGTAACTTTGTGCCCCATATTTAGTGAAATCCCCTATAAACTCTACTATACAGTTTTACTCTAGAAGAAGAGCACTCAGAAAGGTAAACCTTTTCTACCATCGCCAGATTACTCATTCTGACGCGCACGGACTTGCGTCTAACCACAGCCAGAATAAAACTGCCGATTTCCCTCTTTCCAACGCAATTTTTGTCTTTTCAATAATACGCATTCGAAACGACAGCTGATTAGTTTCAGCAATCACGAGACACCCTAGCAGTCTTACTGAAAAAAAGTAGACACTATATCGACTGATCTCTTAAAATTCTGGTCCAGAAAGAGCGTTTAACCTGTAGAGGGCCGGGTCATTTTTCCATTGAAGTTTATAATTTTTAAACAGAAAATTTATGCATATATGTCATCTACATGTTCCGCAAAGTTTTCAAGTTTGCTTCTGGGCACTGTAGTGGCCAGTCCAGCCCCGAACGGTATGAAAAATGTTAAATATTTGGTAAAAGTTTAGAAACACGGACCCAGCCCCAATGACCTTGACCCTGACATATGTTGTCAAGGTCCCCCTCCTGAGTAACCCTCAGAAGGTTTTAGCCGTCGCTCGTTGTTTGTTAAAAATGTATATACATGTACTGTATGTATGTGTTGCTCGCTATTATTTCTTATTAGACTTACAAACTTAGTTTCAGTGATGCCATATTGTTCTTTCATTTGGCCGGAATAGCGAGCTGCTTTCGATCTGTACACGTGAGCCATTTAATTTGTATATTACACAAATGTTTCCGCGAACTGACAGTTTTTAGGTTAGAAAGGTGCAAAAGTGCAGAATCACTCCAGCCTCCCCTTAAAGGTTAAGCACAAAACACCAGAAATTGCGTAAAAATCGAAATACGACCGTGCGAAAGATACCAGTCCATATATTGTGTCCAATAATAACCGACCGTATCGCCACAGGTCTTAAGAATTACTCGTTATCATTAATACGGCTCGGCGACATATTCTCAGGGAATACCGTACACCTGTCCGAGACAGCCAATCGGCTGATGACACATGGATTTACGCATCTCTAATACTTCATCGGCGGCACAGCATGTCTGAGATCAAACGTGCGAGTTTTCTAGGTGTGCGGAAATTACATGTCATTGCCAGAGCACAGAGGGAACGGCAAGGAAAAGTAGTCTACATTTCACTGTATGCCGCTCGGGGCCGCAAATCTGGCGCGAAATTAATTCCCCGATCTTCTCCGCAGGTACACAAACGCGTCCGGGGGAGATTTCAATCCAAAACGTAACGCGTCGCGTTGTATAATACGTCGCTATTATTGATAATATTCACATTATAATTCTCGCAGTTAACTGGCAGCCATTGCGAGAGCTGTTCGGCAGCTTATTGCATCGCATACGTGTGTTACGAGCCGCAATTACGTGCATTTCACGCGAAACCGCATAAATGCGATTTTCCTCGCGCGCGGATAACATCGGCAAACGCGAAGCAACCGCGGAGCGTGATTCGAGCTGCAAAGGACGTGCGCGGCCAGATTTTATTCCCAACTGAGACGGAGACGAGGCTGCAATAATGTCGCGATCGACGCTGCCGCGTAGCGACCCTCGACCCGGACGAGAGAGGACGAGACCGGCGCCCAGATGGCCGCGAGAAGCCCCTCAATCTCGCGCTCGATAAATTGCCCGTAAAAAAAAAGAAGAGAGAAACTAGGAATGCACGCGGCGAAGCGGGAAGCGCTTGATGAATTTCGATATTTTTTTTTTTATGGATCCTCTCCACGGGCACATCCGTGATGGAATCCCGCGGGGGCTCGCCGTGACGATCGTCGCGTCTCCTTCGAATCGTCGAATCAAAATTGAAAAGCGCATCCCGCCGCCTTGGCTCCGGAACGCGCCGTGGAAATAAACGCGGAGCGGCGTGTTCGTGAAACGCGCGCGCCCCCTATAAACGTTTGCATCGTTTGCGAGTACATTGGAAACGCTTTCGAAAACATCGCTCGAAACGTCCCCTAAGAGAGCTCTCGATGCGCTTGGAAATTTTTCATGTGGAAATTCGCGACGCGAGTACTCGGTGCAGTAATTTTGCGCTCTCGCAGTGGCTCAAGCGCAACTTTGGTACGCGCAGCGTGTACAGTCACCGCTCGTCGAATCGCGATCGCGCGACACGTGCGCATAATTCGAACGTTCTCGACGTAGTTCGGGCGCACCGATTCTTTCGCCTTTTAACTCACTCGTTCGGCGACCAAAAGCGATATTCGTCGCCCGTGTCGAAAACGCGAAACGCACTCCATCCGCGACGCCGCGTTTCCCCGCGATATAATAATACATCTTTCCTCGCGACATAATTCTCATTTCGCGAGAGCTCTCGAGCCGAGACCTTTTTTCACCCGCTTATTATTCCGCGTCCCCCCCCCCCCTCCTCGAACGTTCCATTTAGCGGCTCAAACGCGCGAACGGCCACCGTGTCGCATAAATTGCGAATTTTTCGCGGACCGGCACATTTGTGTCATGTTTCCTGTTTATGTAAATATGAGCAATAAATCGTATCCACTCATGAATTCGTTTCTTCCGCTCGACTGCCCTCCCGGCGGGATCGAAGAAACTGAATTTTGTGGCCGAGAGCCGAACGTACGTCAATGGAACTAGTCCCGGGGAAAAAAATGCCGCGCACGTCTTCAAAAGCTGAGTACTGTAAAGTGCCTCAATATGTAATAATTAAATATACGAGAGAGCGAGCGAGAACGAAAGAGAGAGAGAGAGGGGGGAGCAGGGAGATTATTAATTGCAACAAACACGAAAGTGGAACAACCACTTTGGTTAATTTTTGATGAAGCTCGAGGAAAGGGGACGCAATATATT
>NW_011967162.1:477266-479697 GCF_000949405.1 Vollenhovia emeryi | reverse complement strand
AATCTAAATAATTACCATATATTCATAGTACGAACGTACTTTGCTTGTTAGTTTCAGTTTTTCTTATACGAAAAATAATAGGTGAAAAACGCTCGCGCGCGAAAAACTTTGTCCGTCTAATGGAATCGAATATATCGTATTTATTGGTATAAACGTTACTCTGTGCGCAATGTATACCGTAAACCGTCGAAAGTAGACGGAAAAGCATATTTGTGTCGAGAGGGAGCAACCGGGGATTCCCAATTTTCTCGATGCGCCAGCCTGACACGTATATATTGACATTGAATTCTGCGGTGCGTCGCGCCGTCTTAAGAATGGCAAATCCACGGCGAACACTTGGGCGGTATCAGCGCTTCCCGTGAACCTTCCTCGAATTTATTCAAACAACGTAGAGAGCCGCGGAGCTTTCAAATTTCCATAATCCCCCGCGTATGTTGTCGGGGAAGTTACTCCGCAGGTGGGACTTTATCGTTACAGAGAAATGACGTATGCGACAACGTCGATCGTTGAAAATTACTTTCGACTCGAGTGCACCTTGTCGCGGCCACCGTGACTCGGAGTCGCGAATTTACCTGGCCAAGTATTTATGCGTTTGTCATCGATAAATTACGGTTGGTACGATCGCGGCGAGTTTACATTAATTTACCCGTCTTTGGAGAGATTTATGAATTATTCAACGCGCTCTTTGTGGGACAAACGCAATCCGCAGCAAAGATGTAAGCATCTTCCACTTTCAGTATTTTATTCCATTTTGAACCCGGTGTGTCGCTATTTCAGCTTCGAATTTTTATCCGACGATGTTAGAGACAATCTATAGGAATTTTATTCAGTCGTGAGAACGAAGGTGGTGACATATTTAATTAACTCGTAAATCTTTAGGAAGATATAAATTACCCAATGTGTTTTACAAGATATACACCCGATATAACTGTGAGAAATTCTCGTTTATATTTCTAAAATAACGATGAAACTCTCGTGTCGGATCACGACTTTAATTTTTGATTTATTAATGTGCACAGAAATTTTGTTTATATTAAGCGACGGGAGAACGAAATGGCGACAAATCTAATTGACATGTCTTTAGGACATAAATTACCCAACATGTCTTACAAAAAAAAGACATATATAACTGCAAGATATTCTCGTATTTTATTTCTAAAATAGCGATGAATAACGCGTGTCACGACTCTAATTTTCAATCTTTATTAACAGAAATTTCATTTACTGATATTAAACGACACGAGAACGAAATGACGACAAATATAATTAATTTATCTGTCTTTGGAAAGCTACACTATCCAAAATTAAATCTAACGTGTATGTCCTACAAGTCGCTTATAGTAGAAACCTAAATAATCGGAGCTGCGACTTTGAGACGGTCGATATATCGAAGTTACCACGTTTTCCTTCTTTTACCAACTTGAAAATAAGTCTCCAGTTTATAATCGACATACAAATAAGGGCAATAAGAGTAAAAATTAGAAACAAAAGGAAAGATTACATGTATTTAAAAAACTGTATGTAAATTTTGTGTATGCTACAATACACAAAAATTTTCAATAATTGGAACACTATTGCAACAGCATATTCGTGAGACCAAATGAAGTAAAAAAGTCCTGTACTACTTTTCCCTCCAACAAACAGTTATCGAGATATCACAAGCTCTAAACATTGAAAAAGTTATAAATTTTCTTTTAAATATCCTAAAAAGTATTAGGCAAATCAAAAAAGGTTTCGGACAAAAGTTGTTCATATTAATTCGTAGAATAAAATAGTATAATAAATACTAGGGGGTTCCATTTAAAAAATTGAATGTGACCTTCACGTGACCTTCAAATAACTATTAAAGGTCACGTCAATGGCACCACCTTATGTCCCCCTTCTAACCAAACAACTTTTGTTTGAAACGTTTTTCCGTATCTCTCATATTTTTGGAGATATTTGCGTGGATCATTTAAAATAAGACACTCTGCGTATTGTGTTTCTTAAGGATGTATCGGACCTATCTTCAAAATAGTACAAAGTCGCTAAAAATTTGTGAAATTCTTCTTTTAGTCTTCCTAATTTATTGCAGAAAAGTAAAAATGCACTCACTAAACGGTTGCTGAGATATAACTATTTTAATTTACACTGATTTTTTACACGTACTCTTAGCGCTGGTCTACAATACGTGGAGTAAGCGTGGAGTAAGGAGTAAGGGAGAGCCCTAACTTCTAGCTTTTGGTGTAAGGAAGCTGAAATACGGGCATGATTTTTAAAATAATTGTAACACTGATTGATGGCATTTTGATTCACCGGGAATAAGCCTAAGAGCTGAAGTAGGAGTAAGAAATAAAATGGATTTATTTCCTTACTCCTACTCCTTACTCCAGCTTACTCCATGTATTGTAGACCAGCCTTTATGGGAAAAGCCGAACTTCACGGATAAAAC
>NW_011967162.1:472805-477080 GCF_000949405.1 Vollenhovia emeryi | reverse complement strand
AATATCTACCGAGTTTCAATAGGCTTTACTGTACCGTTTCAAAGAAATAAAATATAATAAAATATAACTTGAGATATTCGTGCTGTCGGCACGAATTTTTTAGTTTTGAAAATATTTGACGTTATTAAGAATTGAAATCAGAGTATTTTCACTATCAAAAGTTTAGGCTCATAAGTGAAAAAAATCGCAAATAATTCAGGAAAAACATTTGTAAAGTGAAAAATACCTTTGTAGGAGTAAGTACAAATAAGATTCCAACTATCGTTCGAGTTTCTTACATCTAGATTTACTATGCGTTAAGAGTAGATATTTAAGTATTTTCAATTTCATGCACTTTTGTCTAGATTGTACGTCCAATACATCCTTAATTTGTCAGACACCCTGTATAAAAGTTTGTAGTATCGAACCACAATGTGGTTCATCTTCAGCACAGTAAGATGTTCAAACGGTTATAAAGGGATAATTAAAAAAATAAAGATTAAAAAAGTAAAGACAAACATAAATACGCTTAGATTATGTAAATCAGGTCTACAACAAGACTGGCGGAAATCCCAAGTGTGCGTACGAAGCATCGATGTTGCAAACTGTTTCATAAAAGTTGACGGACCATGGATTGACGATCATTCTTATAAAAAGAAACAACAAAGGCTGTATTGAAGTGATCAAAATTTAACCGAGACAATGAGATGTTATAACGTTAAAGAAACTCGGCGAACTAACCAAAACTCTAGTTCATAGCTAAAAATTCTTCTCTTTTTATTTTTTTATTTTAAAAATAGCGATACCGTAACTGCAATTTCCCACCTTCATCCACAGAAATTCATTAACGCATACCGAACGCTGGGAAGAAGAAAAATATTTTCGGAGAGAAGGAGGGGGGCAATCTGTGTATCGCGTGACGGAGAAGTTTTAAAGTAATCCGACACCAGAGACGTACGCGGACAAACTCACCGTCCCGCGGCGAGCACGTATGCGCGCGCAGAGCAGTCATCACCCCCTCGATTAATCCGTTACGGCGATCCCTCGGTGTTCATCGGCGCACTCACAATGCACTTCGCAATGCTCGATCACGCGCCCGCGAATAATGCGTGCCACGACTCGGAATAATGCGACACGCGCGCGCGTCAATACGTCATCCCGACGGGACCGATAGCGATCGAGCGCGGGGGCGGGGGGGGGGGGAAGGAGGGGTGTGTGCGCGGGGAGGAGGGGATGTCGAAAAACGCACGCGATTTCGATCCGACGGATTAATTGACGGGCGCTGAAACGCCCGTGGATCTCACCGGGCGCGCTTCCCCCTCGCGACGCACTCTCGCGCGAAAACTCGTCGGGTTACGCGCCATCGGCGAAACGCGCGGCGTAATCGGCCGGCGACGCGAACCGCTACGCGCGAATATTCCACGGACGAGTGGAGAGTCGCGTCGTCTCGTCTAATGCGTCGCGACGCGGTCCATTGGCGGAAGCGACGGGAGCTCCCGATGGCTCCTCCATAGACATAGAAGATAGACCCAGCATACGTGTTCCCAACGTGTCACGAACATAACAGATAGAGAGGCAAAATAGAGTGGCCGCAGGAGGTATGAGAGGGAGCGAGAGACAAAACTTTGTTTGCGCAAGACAAATATTTTGTCTCTCGCTCCCTCTCATGCCCCCTGCGGCCACTCTATTTTGCCTCTCTGTCTGTTATGTTCGTGACAACTTTGCTTAAGGAAATGAATAGGCATGCTGGGTCTATCTTCTATGTCTATGGGCTCCTCGATGCTCCGCGGATGACGCGGGTATCGGCAAAGGGGGAATCTTTCGATCGAACCGCCGCTCGTCCGGTCGCGATATGCGACGCGACGGTCAGATCAGGTTATGGGCCACGGGGGACCCGCCGATAGCGGCCGCGCAGGGTAATCACGGCTTACCGTCTTCCGCTCGTCGTCGAATCCGACGTCCTCGACGCTGATTTTCACCGTGGCAGTCGCTCGAAAGTCTCGAGACGGGCGAAAAAGCGCAAAAACTCGGGGGAGGGCGGCCACCAAGCCCACCCACGCGCAACACGCCGGCAACCGATGACGCGAAGTGAGCGCCGGGTAATCTCGTCACGTAACCATGGACGTATAATACCGGGTGTGTAATTTTAATCGCCCCGGGCAAATATCTCGAAAAATATGCAAGATACGGAAAAACGTTTCGGACAAAAGTTGTTTGGTTCGAAGGGGGACATAAGATGGTGTCATTGGTTTGACCTTGAGTGAACGTGCCAAGGTCATGTGGAGTTCAACTTTGTTTTTTTAAACGGAACACCCTACTTTTCGTCACATATTCCCGCAACTTACCTCGAGAGCTTTTCAAAACACTGTAATAAAGTGCTAAATTTTCATTTAGTACTTTTTGAGTTGTGAGGTTTGGAAGTTACAGTTCATTAGCATTACCCAAGATCGATCTTGGGTCTTGCCATGGAGAATGTATAAGGAGACCGAACTAGGTCTGGATCACGTCACCGAACGTGGGCTGACATTTTTGCCAGCCAGTGAATCAAAATTTTGCCACTTGTAGCGCTGGCGTTGCCTTACGCGATTAAGGATTCGCCCATGAGTTTACCGATCTTGGGCCCGGTTTCACCAACGCGAGTTAATCTAATCGGTCGGTTAACTTTCAGGGTGCCAACAGCCGAACATAAAACTGATGCCAAGCTATTGGTTAATAAAGATCAGTTTTATGTTCGGCTGTTGGCACCCTGAAAGTTAACCGACCGATTAGATTAACTCGCGTTGGTGAAACCGGGCCTTGATCTCGTAGATACAGCGTATAACTGTTGTTATCTGGGGGTCAATTTCTGAAACTTACGAAAATTACAAAAGTGAGTGAATATTTATAATTTCAATCTGTCAATTCGCTCACTTTTGTAATCTCCACAAGTTTCAGAGATACACAATCCATCTCCTCATCTTATTTACAGATCGGACGTATATTATATAACCACAAAAGCTTCATGCATATGACAACCATGTGTCATGTACGAATGCGAATGGAGTTAGTTGATGACAGCGCTCCCAGTAATCTCTTTTCAGAACGTCTGGCTGGCACAAACGTCGGCCCACTCTGATTACGGGCAGTTCGGTCTCCTTATACATTCTCCATGGGTCTTGCCTTCACTGGCCGGATCAATCCTCAGGCGATTGAAATGAAACACCCTGTATATAGACCGCGCATTTTGACTGCGAAAATGTACAAACTTTAGAAAGAGACAACATAAATACTTTGCACAGTATCGTCTTATCCTTTATCCTCCATCGTTCCCCTACTCTTTTGCTGCCCCCCACTACTGCACTAGACAAAGATGAGGCTGTACTGTTCAACACCAGCTATCTCGTTCTAAAGTTTATACATGTTTTCACACGGGTGAGGTAGGGACGCGCAATCTATTCTTACTATGTCCATAGTACAACTAGTATGCCCACTCTGTCATTTGTTTCGTTTTGCGCCGATCCTTTCTGCGCATCCACCACTGTTTTAGTGTGGCCAGTAGAGGTGAAATTTTTCTTCGAAGATTTTCAATTTCGAATCTTCGAATATTCGAAGCTTCGTAAAAATTATTCGAGAATTGAAGTTTTCGAATTTTTCGAAGATTCGAAGTTTCGAAGTTTCGAATATTCGAAGTCAACTAATGTATTAACAAGATAAAAACAATAGCACATTTTGCAAAATTAATCGTTTTTACTATAACTGTGAACTAATTAAATGCCAACTAATTAGTATCATTACAAGTATAAAAAACAAACGTACTTTTTGGTCGGACACATTTTTGTCCATTCGCTCATAAAAATACAATTAATTCGAAGGAAATAAAAGTCACCAATACAGGTGATAAATTAGGTTGGTCTTTGAAAGCTTATATCTTAATGCATTAGTTGACTTCGAATATTCGAAAATTCGAAACTTCGAAAATTCGATATTCGAAGTTTCTTCGTTTCTTCGGATTCTTCGAAGCTCTGAAGTTGCGAAGCTTCGAATAATTAAGACCACTAGTGGCCAGTAAGACGGATGTTGTATATGTGACAGTGTGTATATGTGGTAGTGTGACAGTGTGAAAGGATTTCACACACCAAAGTAATGGCGGAATACCACGTGATCGAAACCGAAAAGATCAAAGGGCCGACAGAGAGTGGGCACACTAGTTTTACTATGCTATGCCTATGCACGTGACTCGCTCACGCGATTCGAGGCGACTCCCTCGTGGCGCGAAATCTTAAAACAAAGACTGGTAAATGTTCACTTTAGGGGAGT
>NW_011967162.1:430885-472730 GCF_000949405.1 Vollenhovia emeryi | reverse complement strand
TGGGCGGGGGTGATAGGGGGAAGGGGGGCGGGGCGGGGGCGATGGGGGGAAGGGGGTGGGGCGCGCGCAGCGCGCCGTGCTAAAGACACGAGCAACTTACATGTTTATGATTTATACGTACACATTACAATAACAGAGATTGAAGCTGTAGGAATATTCCTTGTGTTTAGTAATTACGGAAATCGTAATACGTGATCATGACACTTCAAGACATGTATATGATTCGTAAAATTATGCTTTATTTAATCAACTTTGTATGCATATAACTTTTTAACGAACTACGAGCGACGGCTAAAACCTCTTGAAGGTTACTCAGGGCGATGACCTTGACAACATATGTCAAGGTCAAGGTCATCGGAGCTGACTCCCCTAAAGTGAACATTTACCCAAAGACTGTTTATACATTAATTATTTATGACATAATTATGTGATTATTTATGATATATAATTGCAGCAATAAGTGGGATCATTTAAGTTTAGCTCGTTGTCTTTGACGTTGTCTTTTCACGTGTCACGAAATATAAGTAATGTTCATATCGGAAAAAGGTTCGTTTCGACGAACGCCGTTCATCCGGTCGACGTTCTACGAATGGTTTATTACGTAATTAAGTAGAATAATTAATATTAATGTTGAAACGTCACGCTCGCTCGTTGTCAAACTCGGCACTCCTGGGGTTCGATTCTTGAATTCATTCAGAGAAGAAACGTACGCGAATATTCGTCTCTACAGAAAATAATAAAATTCATAGGGCTCCGACGTGAAATTACAATTCGAAGGAATAAAAGATGTAAGAGCCAAGACTAGATGTTAGTGCCTAAATGATTTTAATTTTTAAATTTATTGCGAAAAATTTACCTCAGCCACAGGGTCTTACAGAAAAGTTGCAAGTTGACTAGCTATTCGCATGGCTTTTAGCCATTCGACTTTCAACTTTTCTGTCAGAGCAGAATTCTGAATTCTCGCATACGTTTCTCTGTCGAATGAATTCAGGAATCGAGCCCCAGACGCGCGTTTGTACCCGAAATTCGTCCAGGACGAGCGAGAAGACGTGAAAACGCCAAGACTTGGCTACGCACCGATGTCACCGGTGACGTAAAGGCAGGTTTGAAGTTGCATCACGTGACCCGGAGTAACTTTCTCGCGACGCGACGTCTTAGAAAAATAGTAATAAAAATGATATTTATTATATAATTATTCATAAAATAGTTATAGCAATAAATGGGATCGTTTAAAAATCAAACAAACTCAAAGAAGCTTAGAGCCCAGACAGCCCTTGAAAAAATATAATTTTAATAAAATTTTAAGTTTTCAAAGTAATCTTTCAAATGTAAGAGTTTACTTAAAGAAGTTAAAAGTTCACTCAAGAAATTTTAGAGTCATTTTGGACACTTGAAGTAATTTCTAGATAGCCAAGCTTGTCGAAGTTCCCGCTAGCGTAGCACTTTCGCGTAAGAAAAAAACCGCACGCGGTATTATAAATTATATCACATACTTTTCACCATTCTTAAAGTTTTCTTTTAAATTCTTAAAGTAAGTTTTAAGTTTTCCCTTAAATAAAAGTTTAAAGTGTCCAAATTTACTTCTCATATTTCTTATTTTTCCAAAGTAAAATGTTAAGGTTTTCTAAGGTGTATCTTCCCGAGGGTAGGATTGTAGTGTCAAAGATTTTTATTAAATCAGGTACATATAGACGTTCCGGCCACGAACCGGACCATCTTCAGTATGTGAAAGGATCATTTAAGTTTCGCTCGTTTGACATTGTCCTCCGACAAGCCACGAAATACATCGAACTCGTGTATCGGTAAACAGATCGTCTCGATGAAGGCCATTTGTCGGCAGATTAGACGCGAAATGATCGATGGATGTATGAAGAGGCGTGCTACATGATGAAGTAGAGTAATTAATTGATACCATTATTGGATACGTCAAGACGACCGCCCGTCGTCGAATTCAGCACTCCAGACGCTCATTTGTACACTGGGAATCACTGATGCCTTCCCGTATGAATTTAGACGCAGGTAGAACACATATACATTTTCCATGTATACGTATGTAAAATATATAAATGTGTCGACATGTATACAAATTCATGTGGGAAGGCATCGGCGATTCCTAGTCATAGACATAGTAAATATAGACTGACAATGAGCGTCCCATTGAAAAAGCTGAAGCTTGTGGAGAGAGAGAGAGAGAGAGAGAGAGAGAGAGAGAGAGAGAGAGAGAAGATTTAAGAAGACTTTCTTTCTCTGTCTCACCATCGTGACAAGAATCACGTCTGTGTAGTACTGCGCAGTTGCGATTCTTTTCTTTTACAATGGTGTAAGACAGAGAAAGAAAGTCTTCTTAAATCTTGTCTGTGTCTCTCTCTCTTCACAAGCTTCAGCTTATTCAATGGGACGCTCGGTCTACATATATTTACTATGTCTACGTTCCTAGTGTACGTACGAGCGGGAAGACGCAAAAACGCGCGAAGTGAGCTGCAATTGCGAACTGCGGACACGTGACTTCGCGGTTGACCCTACGTGGGTAAATTTCTTTAGCGAGAAGTAAGGTCTTAGCGAAACGTAAATGGATGAGTTAAGAGAGCATAAATTGACGCGTGTCGCTCTCGGGATTTGTGGCCGATGTAAATTGCGAGCGGATCGGCATACAAAACGAAATGGTATCGGACAGATCGCCGCAAATCTTATACATACGTTCGCGATGGCGTATGCAAAGTAAATGGCAGTCGTTTGCCGCAGTCACTTCCTCCGGGCTATATCTAAAAATCGCAAGAATAATAGGATATTCCTCTTCCGGGATTGGAGTTACGCGCAGTTAAAATATTGGAGTTAAAATATCGGAAACGTGGAAAATAATTTTCAGGAAATGACAAAATATGCGAACGTTGAAACTCGATAGCCGAGCGGAAAGACAAATTCCGGATTATGAGAATCCGGTGTTGATCGATTTTTTGCCTCTGCTTGCGGAGTTATTTAATCTCACTCGACGCGGTTGCAAATATTCAAATTCCAATTTGTCAAATTGATAGCCTCGGCTCTCGCACGTCGTTCGATCTCAACGACAGTTCGATCTCGGTGGGGAATTATTCCGCGATGCGCCGTAACCGAAGATATGATTTCTTTTTTAACCCGGGGGAGAGTATTACGGACGTATTCATTTTCGCTGAAAGTGACACCGTGCTTTAGACACCGGGCTGAATATTAACGAAGGGTGCAGTGAGTTAGGTCAGGCGACGTTTAAAATCACACCACCTGCTGAGCAGCGGCGCCGGGCCATTAATTTTAATGCCGGTCTCGCAGAAGACCGCGTTATACTCAGATATACAAAGTACCTACACCGCGCGGGGGTTTCCGTAAACAGAGTTTCCCGTGTTGGACTTGCGGGGCAAAATTTGGAGTTTTTATTTAGTGAGAAAGTTCCACCCTCGCGCGCTTGCTTCTCGACTCAATGCGGGAAGATATATTTGTCTACTTACGCTATGAGACGGCACGCGATGAATAAAGCCCTCCCATCGGAGCGATCGCCGTGTAAACTTTCTTTTTTTCATGCACTACGATCGAGCTTGTAGCTTCGAATGAAAAATTCAAACTCTCCTTTAAGTTTGCTGCAAATTTTACGTATATATCGATTGAGAACTTTTTATAAATTAATTATCTCTATATTTAAGCTTCTTACCCAAACTTCCCTTTCGCAATGAAGCGGATGTTCGCGCGCGAGTTTCAATTACATCAAATGTTGGCGCGCTAAAATAACAACGGAAAATAATTGAGAAACACGTAGCAATACGCGCGTCACGTGTATTATAAATATTTTGTATATATGTATACGCACTTTAACTGTGGAGACTTTAGCCGATCTTGTAAACCAGGCAACAAAGGGTCAAACTGCTGAAGGAGATTCCTCGTATCAACGGCGTACGTGCCAGCGCGAAGACGCACGTAGATGGCATATGGCACCTTTTCACGCGCATTTTTCATTCTCAATTTAAATTCACAGCCCGCACTATAACTATGTGATTCGTGATAAACCAACGCGGCCGAGAGACCGCCAGCCAACCGCGGTGGAGTACGCATGTTGCTACGGTTTTATTCGTAAAATGCAGAAATGATAGACTCGCGCAAACATCATTCTCGATCGAGAAATCACCAAGCTAATTCTGTGTCCGACTACATGGTTTTTTTTTTTAGATGATGACGCTACGATCTTTGACAGATTTCGGTACACTGCGTTTGTCGTGGAACGCAATCGTGCCTGTGATGAGAAGATGAGTCCACCTCTGCGTAACAGTATGTGCAATTTTAGTTGTGTCGCGAACGGAACCAGAAGTCGGATGGCAGAGGGAAAAGGTGGAGTTATTTTATTTGATAAATGCATGGGAGTATCTGACAGCTGCTGCAAGAAGGCTAGGCTCCCCCTGTGCCGCCGTCTCGCTTCCTCCCCTCGCGAGTCGCGTCTCTCAATTCTATTTTCCAACTTGAGTAGGATGAGCGAGGGGGCGAGAGCGGGTGTCGAGGATGGCTGGGTCGAACTCGCCACTTTGCCTCGGCTTAAAAGGACACCCAAGTTGGCGCAGCCGAAGCTTCTTTAGGATGTTCGGAACTTGCTAGTCGTCAACGGGCATGGGAAGGTTGTCGCTGATACTAATGTCTTTTCTTAACGAAGGAAGAATTAGTGCTACCGACGGGAGAGTTGTTGAAGGAGTGAAATTAGAGCACAGATTCTTATTTAATGGCAAAATAATAAAGCCTCTCTCTCTCTCTCTCTCTCTCCTTCTCTCTCTCCCGGTGTTTCTTTTACGAAAGCACACTAGACATTTATACGTTAATTAATATGTCACATAATTTCTTTTCCTTTACAACGCAACTGATTTTGCCAATATTAAATTTATATATACGCCAAGTTTACTTGCGCATCCTGGCTTGAGTTTGAGGTGTAACTTTGCTCGACTGGAAGTCTTGTGGGATAGGTAGGCGATCTCAAGTACAATTGCGCTTCGTGCTGCAATTTCTAATCGTTATATTGCTCTGTCAGGTGCAGCGGGACTAATTTGCATTTACAACTCATGCACAACTGTTGCATTAATTGTTATTATAATTTCAGAGAAATACAATAATACATATGTTTTAAATCACAGTTTCGACTGTAATTGATTTGATATGGACAACTAGCCGGAGTTTTGTTATCGTAATACAATTAATTTACTATGAAACGTTATTGAATAAGTAACTCGGTATAATAAGAGTTTTGAAGAAAAAAATCAATGAAAGAAGTAAGGACGAAGACTTTGTGTTACAAGTTTTAATTATATCAATGTTCCGAAAGAGACTTCAAGGATCTGCTCTTAAAGATTAAAAAAGCGTAATCAAGTCACAAGTTTGTGAGTTCCATGTAGCATTGCCGTGTGTAGTAATAATATTAGTGAGTGATACTTAGATTCTTCAGGAGAATATTCGAGAAATTTTTCTATACAGGGCGTTTTAATCTCCCACCCCAAATTACCTTTTTAGTTTTTATTGCAGAACAAAATGTTTCGGACAAAAGTTGTATGGTTTCGAGGGGGACGTAAGAATATACTACTGGCTTGACCTTGAAGAGTTATTTGAAGGTCACTTTTAATTTCTTAAATGGAACCCCCTATATTTTATTAAATATTCTTCTATGTATCCATGTACGTATAAACTTATCGAAAATAGAGTTGTGGATACAAAACCTCACGTATCTCCCGTCGCTACATCCTACGTAACGCGTGTTAGAATGAGGAAAATTTTTCATCCCAACAAAAGTTTTTCAGATCACAAATTGGATATTTATTTAGAGCGTTCACTTGATCCAAATAATTTTCTTTCTTCGTGCGGGACTTTTACACTTGCGGATGTAATATTTTGAGCATTCCTACGAAATTTTTTTAGCAGTCCTGTAATTATGGCTGATTGTCCGCTAAACGAGACAGTCGACGTGATTCATACTTCGAAGCTTTATATCTTAGGAATAGCTCGCGCAAAAGACAAAAGTAGGTTTTGAAAATGTCTCGACGAGAGCCACAAGAATACGTAACAAAATATAGGGGGTATTATTTAAAAAAATAAAATCGACCTTCATATGACCTTCAAATAACTCTTCAAGGTCAAACCAATGGTACATTCTTACGGCCCTCTCGAAACCATACAACTTTCGCCCGAGACATTTTGTTCCGCAATAAAAAATAAAACGTTATTCGGGGTGAAACGTAAAAATGGGACACTGCATAGACAAAAGCGCGCTAATGATGGACTTATTGCGCAATTATTTGAAAATGAAAAGAAAATGGTACTTGCTGTTCAAGTCGCGGAAACACCCTTGTGCAAATGACCGCTCATAAAATTCTCATGAAACGACCAGTTCAGCATCTCGTAAAATATTTTCCCGACAAGGACACATATGTATAATATATTATTAACATATATATATATATATATATCGTCAACTAGCCAAGGTTAACAAAGTTGCCCAATTGAATCCGTTTTGTTGGACCTCCGCGCAAGACACGCCGGGCGCCTTATTTCCCACGTCCGATCCCCGACGACGGCCGACACGATCCCCTTCTGAAAGCCAGGTAACTCTGTTTTCTCGATCGTGAGGTCATGCCGCGTACCGGAGGAGTGCTTCGGCAACGAACCAGCAATTGCCGGGGATCGATATTTTGCGGTTCGGTTATATATCGAGTTAAAGACGGTCCCCCGCGGAGGAAGGCGATGGCGACGGTGGGAAGGCGCCGACGTTGGTGGCGAGCGGGGGTGGGAGCCGCTGAAATTGAGATGCCTTATCTCGAGGATGAGAAAGGAGCTTCCGGATGGAGTGCAGTCGAAGTGAGGTCTCGCAAAAATCTCCCGGGGAATAAAAGGGGATACTGCTTGCGGGAACACCAAGCAGTTCCAGCGGTTCGAACCATTCCTGTCGTTCGTACTCGCGTACCCGAGATTCCACGTTTCCAACTAGAATTCCTTCACGTGGAAGTAGAAGTTGAGAGTGAGTTGAGCGGACGTGCACGATGTAAAGTTGCTGGCCAGCCCGATCCCTCTGGGTGACATTGTTACTGTTTTTGGATAATGCAACTTAGCCCTATTGCGATGCTCCCGTTCTCTGCGTGTCTGGGACTCAAGCCTTAGACATATTGCCATCGACAGAAGCGTCTGCTTTGTCCGACAACAAAGGGCCGATTTCTCGGTTGATAATACGATTATATACATATATAATTTGTGTGTGTGCGTGTGCGTTTGCGTAAGTATAATAATAATTATTTGTTGTCTCACCCCTCCCCCTCAAGCTTCTATTAATTTTTAATTTAATTTCATGTAATTTTAGATTACGATAAATCCGTGATAGCTTTATTGACTTTTTAGTCAATTTTAATTAATAAATAAGTAACAGACAAAAAAGGGCTTTGAAATTTTCAATCAATGTTAATTAATCTAACGATAATTACGTTTGCCAAGGCACGATATATATACGATATTCTCGTTCAGATTTATCAAATACTATAAGGTAAAATTAACACATGTAATTTCGTTTCAAAATAAAATAATAAAAGAGGCTCGATATAGATGTACGAAAGCCTTTTTATTAAAATCGTTACATCAAATCAATTCAACTTTTTTTTTATTGGAAATTTGTGAAGTACCTAATAAAAAAAGTTGGATTCATGACTTTTACTTCCCATCTGCCTGGTATTTAGCGTTCACGTTTATCTCGTTTGACCTCAAGCATCGTTTCTGAGGATAAAGTCCAATTCCCGAAACGTCCATTGAACGTGTACTTACGATTTTTGGCACCTGTGGTCGTTGTTACGCGAACTCCTCGGGATGAAACATATTCTACGGGACCGTGCGAATAGTACGAGAAATCGCTTCAGGCTAGATTCACACCTTGAGGGAAAAGCAGAAGCCAATCAGAACTTGTGCTGGTAGTGAACAGCGCGCTCTGCTGGCAGAAAGTATAAACTGTCGACTACCAGCGACAATTCCGATAGGTTCTGATTGGATTTCTGCTGTTCTGCTTTCTGCCAAGGTGTGAATCCAGCCTTAGATCCCGAGTGAAAAATTGTTAGGGTTAATTCAGGCAGTTGAAGGCCCGCATATGTATATGATCAGGGCCCGATAGGGAGCAAGTAAGGCCTAAATATATAGCACTAGTACCACTCACTGCCGCGACGTGGCGACCGCGCGTTAGTCTTTCGCGTAAGTAAAAATTATCCCGTATTAGTATAAGAGGTGAGCCGATTATGATTTGGCAGCGAGTTGTCTGGATGGATAAACTCAATGACCTGAATATACTTTTGATGACTATGTAATTTAACACAATTTAAAAATTAAATTTTTTTAAATTGCTGCTCGGTAAAGCCTTAATTAAGGATCAGAATTAATATTTTGAAAGGGTCCGATTGTGTTTTCTCACGAGGTCCTGATAATATTTCTTTATAAAACCCCAATAATATTTCCTTACAAGGTTCTTATAAATTATTTGTTGTAAACTTTTCAGGAGCCTGATCATTTATACGTATTTAAACCCGATCAATATTAAAGAAAATTGACCAAGAACTTTTCACAGCCTTGTTAATGTTTCACCCGAGATATCGTAAAATCGTTGACACTTCCGAAGATCTCGTAGTGTGCGTTTACCGCGCTGACTTGCGGCAGTGCAAGAAAAATAGACTCGGAGATGCTCTATGAAATAATCAGGCGTAACCTCCCCTCTGGATTCTTCGCGCTACATCGCGCCCGGCGATCGCGCTCGTTAGACGTCCCGCACGGGACTGACCTCTATCCCTCGGCGGAAGATCCGGCCCCTATCTGGCGCCAGCGGGAATTTCAACATCTTCGCATAGATACCCTGAGGTAATGCCCCGAGTGGCGCACCTCCGCCCCACGATTCCCTATAAAAACAAATTGCCCCAAGCCGGCGTATTTCTCCGTTTTCGCGAAGATTTACGAAGGTCGGAGCCAGGAGCGGTAGGTGGATGTTTGAGGAGGAGGGGACGGGGTGGGTAAGACGGTACCGGTGTTACCCGGCATCTCCTGCTGGTCACTTTTATGTGTCGGATCGTTATTTTTACACGGCCCAGGCGCTCTCGCCTCTTTGTTCAATCATTTACCGCCCCTGCCGGAACCGGTCCGGTTCTCTAGATGACGTAGCGGGACGCGCGACGGGGCGGCGTGATGAAAACGAAGGGCTTGCAAGCCCCGAGGGCCTCGTCCTTCGTCGGCACATAACGGTCTTCCGTCAGGCTGTGTCGTCTTGTTCAACGCCGATCCCCGTGTTCGACCCGATCGATTCCGCGCGCGGGCAGCCGCTTTTGTCAGCTTGACGTGATGAAGCGTGCAGTAAGACGTGAGCGCAAAAGTTTGAATGCAGTCTCGTTTGAGAAAAAGGACACAGTTCGCGCAGCTTTTTTTTCGGAATGTATTTCGTAAGTTTTTTTTTTACGCGAGTAAATAGTCGGAGAAATAACAATTCTTAAAATTGAATTATTACGTAATTTTACATTAAAGCTCGCGTATTTTGATAGGAGAAACGGTAATACAAGCACGTTGTTTAATGTTTACATTGCGTTTCGGATGTATAAGCTTCGTCCACGCGGAATTGGTTTTTCTATCTATTTCTCGTTTAGGATACCACCGCTGTCTTGTATATTCAGTTCGATTTAAAAAAGAAATGCATATTTTTATTTTATCTAAAACAGAAGAGCCATCTCCCGACATTTTCCCCGGGGCGCAATATCACAGTCGCCGACCATTTCATCTTTCGCAGGGCGAGCAAAAAAATGTAAAATATCAAGAAGGTAAAGAGGGTCTGCAAAATCTAATTAGCACCTTAAGTTTTCTTGCCAGATTAATAAGTTTACTTTGGCTGATTACTTATTATAAACGCAGCTTTCTCGGGAAGTTCTCAGGAAGTTCCCGGCCCTTCCGCGATAAATCAAAAAAAGCGCGAATAGATAATACTGCATAGTACCAGCGAGGTGTGTGCGCGTGAAGGACTGTATCTGCATAAAGTGTGACACGATGTGTAAATGTGTGGACGTGTATCGAGAAATGGGCGACGGAACGAAACCGCTCGGCGAACGCCCGTCTCGTCCGAGGGCGGGATCCCGAAAAATTAATTTTTACGATCGTCCGCCGGCCGGAACTCCCGGCGAAAATCGCCGACGCGCAATTTCCGCGGAATGGCGGAATTTGCGGGACGACCGGCGAAATCTCTCGCACGGTATCGGTACACTTTACGACTTACTAAATGCGCGGTCGGATCCTACGCGGATACGGTCGAGAGGATACATAATATGTAACGGTCCATATATTCGCCGAAGCAGATTGGTGTTTTCCTCGTTAAAACTTGGGCGCGAGAGCCACTCCCACGGTGCTGCGATAACCCGAACGGGAGGAACGGGCGCTAAGGTGAAGACCAGACGTAGGGCGGGGGCGGGAGGGAGGGAGGAGAGAGAGGGAGATTGAGAAGAGCTATGTCCCGGCGTGACCTCCGGTTTGGCCGGAAATGATTCATACCCGCGGGACCGCTGCTGAACCGGCTCTTTCAGCGGATTCCGCGCGGCTCCCCGAACGTCCGTACATTCGTTTCCTTTAATAAGACATCTGGGAAGGGGCGCATTCGCGTTTTGTTACTAATATCTCACGCCGGCGGGGAAGCGTTGCGGTTAACGAGAACGGACGGGGAGGAAGCGCCTTTTATGACTTTCGAGTTATGATTGGTATCGCGCCGTCTAAGCGCTCGTAATTTCTGCCGTACGATGTTGACGGAGGTATACTATGGGGGATTCGGAACGGGAGAAGTAGCCGACGTTGTATTTGACGCTCGCGGTAATGCGCGTGGCTCAGCATCTTTTCGAGAAGAATGAGAAGACGAATCTATACGTAGTCCCTCCTGAAATATCAAATATAAACTTTTCCACTCCCTTCACCGCGGGGAAAGATAATGTTGAAATAATCAACAACTTTATGGCGAAGCGAGCGCGAGCGAGCGAACGAGAGAGAGAGGGAGGATCAGCGTCACGAAACTTTGTACAAAGAATCCAGGGGGAGAGAGAGAGAGCTCGATTTTAATATCGTAGCAACTGCAGACGCAGCCGCGACAAGTGCAGGAGGAATTTAAATAATGGCGCGTAGCGCGGCGAATATTTGCCGAATGAACTTTGCGAGAAGACCTCCGACTCCGAGTCAATATTTCGCAGCTTTCGCGAATCCTTCCGGCAAATAACGACGGATTGGTTCTGGTCGATGGCAGCCCGACCAAAGCCCGGATACTTACGCGTATACGTCTCATTCCTTCCGGTTTGGAGTTCGCGCTCTTGGCTCGTAGCTCCAACCTACGGGGTGTAATATCGAAGGCGTAGGTACATACGACGTCGCCTGATCCGTCTCTCCGAGTACCGAGCTATTCGGGCGTGGAGACAGCCCTAGCAGCGAGCTCCGCTGACTCTAAAGACGAGGGGGTGGGACGCGTTCAACCGTGTATAATGTCGAGAGCGTTTCCGTAATAGTATCGACGAGCCGTGTCGGGGCTGTGATTCGTGACCAGGAATTGCAGTTCGAAGATTCCTCTTTGGGTTTCGCGGGGTATGACGCGACAACCTCGGCTGTCTCGTCATTGGCGCGCAAAGTCCTCGCAATGGTCTCGCGGTTGCGCGCTATTCCTTATTGTTATAGTTTTCTTTTTGTTTTGAAACTCGGACAATTTTTCTCCTCGGCGCGATCGATTCTTCCATGAAGCCTGTACAAGGAGCCTGAACTAGGCTTGATTACGTCAAGCCAAACATGGGCCGACATTATTGCAAGTTATTGAATCAAAATGTTGCCACTTGTAGCGCTGGCGTCGCATAAACGGATTATGGATTCGCCCACGAGTTTACCGATCTTGATCTCCCTGGCTCGTGGATACAGCGTATAACCGTTGCTATCTTGGGTTCGATTTCTGGAACTTACGAAATTTACAAATGACCCAATGCGTCAAGTTACACGCAAATGAACAAAGTCAAAAATTTCCCAATTAGGTTAGGTAAAAACGTCCACGCCGCTCGGCATTTCACGCGGAACTTTCACGAAAGCTTCTTCTTCTTCTTCTTCTAATTATGACGCCCGGCATCCAATAAACGGTAGCCGATACGGCCACGACGAACCAATAGACGTTGTAAAAGTGTACAAGTTTTCTCTGTATCGTTCCAATTAATTGGTAAAGTCATACAATGCAGGGGCCCGACTATCGGGCCTCGCGCGGGATGATGCAAACGGATGATGCAACCCCGCAGGATCAAAAATTTTATCTTCTAGGTTGGAAGACGTACTGTTCACTCCACGTCCCAAGCGGAACTCTCTCACGAAAGCTTCATGCATTACAACCACGTGACACACGCGAATGCGAATCGAGTTGTCCGTTGACAGCGCTCCCAGTGATTCTTTTCGGAACGAGTAAGTCTGAAAAATGTCGGCCCACTCTGATTACGGGAGTTCGGTCTCCTTACACAGGCCCCGTGGATTCTCCATTCGTTAGAAATTGGACAGTGCCGATCTCGGTGAGCTACGCGATGGAGTCGTATTGAAAATTTGAGCGAAACGTCGTCGCGGAGGATCGCTCGCGAAATTTCCCCGCCGGAGTGTTCAAACTTTGGTATCAACCAGACTGGTTGCTCCCCTTATGTATACATTCCCTCGCAAGTTGCACACTTGCGAGGTATACCTAGGACGACTTTCCGCGTGTTCACCGCGCACCTGGCTACCCTATGAGATCTTGACGAGTAGCGTGCGACGTGGCTGCCGATCGGCGCATCCCTAATTTCGCGGATGTAATATCATCCGTAATATCGGGGCTTAATGTTAGTTCCAGACTTGGGGAGTTCGAAGATTACCGGCGAATCATTTCAGTGGAATTTCTCAGACCCTGCCCTCGTATTCCCTGCCTTTGACGCCCGCTAGCCGTCGCGCGGCTCTTGATGCACTTTGTGCATCGGTGCGACTTGGATGTGCCCTGCATCCCGTCTATATATCGGGCGAATCGCCCGCACGAGGGATCTCTGCAAAGTAATTGGCTGGCGGTTAACTCGTGCGGCTGGTACTCGTTCGGTCAGTCTTTTGAATCATGCGCCGATGGTACTTCGTTAACAAATTCCATCGGCAAAGGGATATCAATAAAGTCCGTAGCGCTAGTTCACCGCCAACACTGTAGGTTTCGACTAATTTCGTTTCCTTTAGAATCGCATTTTTATCGTCTCCACAATTCACCCAATCGCGATCGTAATCTGCTAACGGTTATTATTCAGTTATTTCTATCTAAACTCGCCGTCGCTCGTCTTCACAATACCGCGATACCAAATACAGAAATTTAATTAAAAGATTTTATTTTTTATCTGCCATTGCCGTTACAATGAAGTCTTTTGTTGGACTTTGTGCATTCAGCCGCGAGACATTCAGCCGTGGATAGGACAAACGAGCACTGCGGTATAATTGAACTTGGACTAATTAATCCTTTCGCTCAAACTGAATTGTTATCAGGGGATTCAGATAATAGGACATTCTGATGTGTTTACGTTCCTCTTTTATTACTTAGTGTTTCTTAATTGTATGCTAATTAAATATCCTTTTCCGTTACGGACATAACTAATGTAACGACATCAATATTTCTCTCTTTTTTTTTTCAAACGTGTTTCATTTGCCGACTTTTAATTATCGAGAATAGTATTTTAAGGTACAGTGACGGATATACATATTACATAGCGCCAGAATAACTAATTTTAAACCATAATTGATCGAAAGAATAGTGACGTGAATACGAGTATATTATTCATAGATTATATTCATACATATGTTTCACAGATCGATCTATGCTAGATACCATCGCTCTTTCAGCCGTAATGCAAGGGAATCCGGCATGTAATCGAACAAAGGTTAATTGATGTGGCCTTTTAGTCGTTTGATGAATGTTACGGCTATTATCAATGGCATTTGATCCATTTCACCGATTACGTCCTTAACTAGAGCGAATTTCTCTATGCCCCATGAAGAGGGAGATAACGTTACCAGCTCCGTTATGCTCCCCGGCCGCGCTACAAGCAAAATATTATTTAACTTTGTATCTCGCCTGTAATATTGCGCGCGTCGCGCGTATAAGTGCGCGCGGTAATTATAGATTTCATTCTATGTATAGATACGATCGCTCTTTACGTACTTTAGGTACCTTTGATGAAAAGTTCGGGGATTTCGTTTCATTTTTTCAGATTCAAATGTTGTACACTGCTAAAAAGTCGGGCGCCGTCCGACTTTTATATTTAAACCGGTTTATTGAGACATATTTCAATTTCAAATTAGCCAACAGCTATTTTTCATTAAATGGATCTTTAAGGCCGGGATAAAACGAGGTTGCGAAGATTGAAAATAGCTAACTATCGAGAGACGATAAATTAAACCGGCTCGAAGTCTCTGCCTTTCTTGGCTACGCCAGCGGGCGGAGCCGCGAGATAAGGAATTTCTATCGTGATTTGCATTTTACAGCGGTACAGATCGGCCGGATAAGAGCTCGAACTTGCGTAGTATCGGGCGCCAGATGTCTGACTACTCGAGACACGTTATCGAGCGCAAAGGATCTTTTTATTAAATCATATATTTATGTATAGTTTCACTATTCCGCATTAATTCTGCCATAATTCGCAGTTTACGCAGATACGGATGCAAATACGTAATAACGATCTCCCTCGTAGAAGTCCAATTATTTTTTATAAAAAAAACTATATTCGTAAGCCGAAGGTATTCTTTCCGGAGCTCTCTGCCGCTTGCTGCGTCTGCCGCGTATATTTCCGCGGGGAAGCGCTGATTTAATATTTTTTAAACGTCGTTTCGCAAAGTGAACGGTCGGGCAGAAATGGAATTTTTATCAAGTCGATATCGATACGCCGTAGATCACAAGGTACCGGCGCGATTTCTGCCTTACGCCGGAACTGATCAGCCGGATAAGATCTCCGGCTGCAATATCGCCGGCGGGAATGTTGCATTGGCGACTGCACACGGCTGGGTATCGGCGAGGACACGGTGCGCGCGAGAGATCGGCGCCGCACCGAGAGAAACGTAAGGGCATGTCACGTCTCGGCTTTGACCCGGGCCACCGTCTCTCGTCCGAACACACGTCCTCGCTTTATGACACCTGTTTGCTGGCGTTGCTTCTCGCGCCCGACCGTCCTTTTCCCTGGCCCTATCGCCGCCCATATCCACCGTGTCGACGTCGCGTTGTAATGTGCCCGTCAAATCGATACGTTGCTTTCGACTCGTACGGGAAACTATGGGCCGGCGGTGCCCCGTGTCTTTCTCTCCTCAAGTTGTTGACGTGTCCTCTCGTGAAGTGCAAAATTATTTGGAAGGGAGAGAAGCACTGCCTGGCCGCGATACTCTGATAAGCTTCGCGGAAAAGGGCGCAGCTATCATTGACGGAGACTGACTGTTCACATATCGATTGCACTCACCCGCTTTAGAGCGTTTTCGCAATCGATACTCATCGAAATGCCGATTTTATCTATCGGTACATCGCCTTATTTATTCCGATACTCAAAGGTATCGGTCGATTGAGTCGCCGGCCCCTATATTCTGTCGCGGTCCATTTTTGTCGATTTCTACGTCCGAGACTTTGACGTTTCGTGTGAATAATTTTTCCTGCAATTTTTGGATTTCTTCCATGGACCAACGCGTTGTTGTATTGTACAAAGGATCGGCTTTTGTCTATTCAGAATCTTCTCTATCACGAGACACGGTAGTGTCTCGCGCCAAGAATAAGCGAAAAGTTTTAAAGTGACAAGTTTGAATTTACAACACTGTTGACATTTACCTTAATATTTTTATCGCGTATTAAACATCAGGCATTGAGTTGTGCAAAATAGTGTATACGTTAAAGTTCACATAATATAAATTACAAAACTGTGGGACAAAATAATTTTCATATTTCTGATCGATATTTTACATAAAAATCTCGAATCTTCTATATTATCTTTTAAAAATAATGTTTCTTTCCGTTTGATAAATATATGCAATCAGTTATTTCTATCGATTATCGTCGCTTTTAAAGGCGAGCGGCCTGTTTTCAACGCACACACATACGCATGCACACGCAAAACTATATTTATTATATCTCATAGCGCCCAGAAAAAGCGTGCAATGTTTCCATTGCGAGCCAGGTACGAGATATAGATTTTTCCTTAGTCGTTTGAGCCTTCTTCTGTTCTATCTCTTTGGTTGTACCAAGAAGGTAGACCGGATCGAGCTGCTGCACTTCCGCAGATTGAAAAGTGCATCCAGTAATTTGTCGAGCTTGAAGCGTCTAGCGCTATGTTTTTAGGAAAATAATTTTATATACTTTTTATCGGCATATATTTGTGTGAAGATTAATTGATCCGTGGAGATCATTTAATTTAATTCTGCATTACAACAAATTACCCACGTAGCAAAATCGTGGAAATTTTTAAGAAACGACATAGGCATAATTGTTAATGCGATTTATAAAAGAGCTCTCTGAGAGATTGCTGGACTAATCCGTTTTAACAATTACAGCATTTCGAGAAAGTGCGACAACTAGTCGAGTTTGCTCTAAAATTTGGCCTCTGCCGAAATGTTTGCAGTTGAGAAAAACTCTGCCAGTGTTAACGTAGCCTGCATTATTAACAAATTAGAAGTTTGAGTACTTAATAAAATACCGGAATGTTTAGTTTTCGCAAGAGGATTTCCTTTTTTTTTATCAACCGGGTAATTTCTAATTAATCCTTGTCAGAAGTAGGGGAGTGCCTTTGAAAATCGTATGATTCTGTAGCTGCCATTACGGGGTATAAAACCGAGCTTCTGCGCGGCGCAAGATTTACAGGGCGAAGCATCAAGAATAGAGGGGCGTTACGCAAGGAAAAGTGGCTTGCTACTGTAAGGCAGTGACACACGACAAATTGTCTGGCGTTTCGACAGGAATCTAAAGGCAGATTTATTGCTCGCCAGTGTAAAGGCACTCGTGGGGGTCGTACCTACATCGCGCCGTCTCACAATCCGTGTCGTTCCGCCTTGCATATCCGTCTTTGCGTCCGTGAATATTCAATCGGTGCGCGACTCAAATATTTGGAAACATTAAACAAGTGCCTGCGAAAAGGAGAAAAAATAGAGCGGCTGATTTTACAGAAACGCTATACACCGAGTTCTCGCTTTGTGCACTTTTTGCGTGGTTTTTCTAAAAAAAAAGTTCTGATAATCTCTCGCACAGATCCTAATTTCTAATAATGAATTAATGGAAATTTTTTTATCAGAAATGCTAGGTGTCTTCCCCCGGTATTGTTGCATTAAAAAAAGCGAGTGATATTAGAGACAGATTATATTTTTTATCGTTGTAGCTTTAATCACATTTCAGCAGCAGGTTATTGCCAGTCGTTCGGTTATCATTTATGGCTCCTTCATCCTTATTTTCTTTATATTTATAGCGAATTCGGTTACTTGCACTTAGTGCACACTGAGTGCACTCTAAGGCTTGTTCATAGTCAATTCTTGTATTTAACCCTTTGAAGTATACGTTTTACCTTCTGACCCATTATACTTAAGGGTTTTTCAGGTCGTTGATTACGATTCTGGTATCAAAATTACAAAATTCACATGCAGATTTCCAGGCGCCATGTTGGATACGTCATTAAGAATTTTGTAAATCTGACCTCGTACATGCAATCAGCAACCTGAAAAACTTTCGTATTCTAGATAAATAGATTGCAGTTTTTGACTCTTTATATTGGATCCGCCATCTTGGATTTTCAAATTTTCAAATTTTGACTTCAGATTAAGAAATCGGTGATTTCAAAATTCGCGGATATCTGGTTTCGGAATGTCGTTCATAGGAATAATTTTTTGACTACAGGATATCTTGTAGAAAACAAAATATTTTTATTAAAACTTTAACTTTGTGCTGCTACATTGAGTCAATCATCGATAATTTTAGAATTTCGACTTTAGATTCAGAATTAGCAAACCAAAAGCCTTCTATTATAGATATTAAGGATAGAGAAGTTGCTTTTTAAAAGTACCTAGTTACCGATACTCGTTACGGAGTAAAAATGTAACTCGTTACCGTTACAGTTTCTGATTTTCAAAAGTAACTCGTTATCATTACCGTTACTTAAAAAATAACGATTCGTTACTTTTTCGAATCTGAAACGAGATCAGACCAACTGAAACATTAACTTTGTAATAGTGTTTTATTAACAAAGGTGTTAATAAAACAATTTTTTATTTTAAAGTTGTAAAGCCATGAAACATTGAGGGAGATAAATTTTAAAACGTTCAAAATGTAAATAAAAAAACTTTTGACTTCTATGAAAACTATAAATATAGCTGAAGTTTTTTTAACGTACTGTCACTTTTTCGTTCAAATTTTTAACACAATAATTTTAAACCTATCTTAAATGTAACAACCTATGGTAATAATAGATTATAAATATCGATCGATGCTGGAAGATTAAACGTAAGAAAATATTGTTATATTGTATAACTAGGTGCGAAATATAAAAAGTAACGATAAAAGTAACTGTTAAATTCGTTACAGTTACAAAAGAAAAAGTAACATCGTCACCAGTCCGTTACCCAAAAAAGTAACTTGTAACGGTAACGGCGTTACTTAAGTAACGCGTTACTTCCATACTCTGCTAGTGATAGCTATACGACCCTTTGAAGCACGGTGTAACATATACAGGATGTACCGGGAGGAAAGGTCAATGTTCTGGGAGGTGATAGTATCGGTCATTTTAAGCAAAAATGTTCATATGAATATTTGTCCCATTCCCCACTGTTTCCGAGATAGAGCTACTTGAATGTCTTAACTTTTCTTCTGCACACTTACCCATACAGCACAAACCTTGCAGTTACGTTGCAGCTACATTACAGCAATGTTGCAATGTTGTAGCAATGTTATTGCAATGTAACTGCAAGTTTTGTGCTGTACGGGTGACTCTTCAGCCAACCCCATAAACAAAAATTCAATGGGGTTAGGTCTGGAGATCTTGGTGGCCAATTAATGGCGCTGCCACGACCAATCCACCGATTAGGGAAAGTGACGTTGAGGTGTTGCATCACTAATCGGGTATAACGAGGAGAAGCTCCATCATGCTGAAAGTACATAACACGCCGTGTAGCCAAAGGGACGTCTTCTTGCCGTTCTGTCACACGATCTTCTAAAATAACGGTATTTGCCAAGTAATTTTGCAACTGTACATTCAAACAGCTCTATCTCGGAAACAGTGGGAAATCCGACGTACATTCATATGAACATTTTTGCTCAAAATGACCAATACTATCACCCCCCAGAATATTGACCTTGCCTCCTGGGACACCCTGTATATTAGGGTTAAGATCGTTTTACATACATATTCAAAAACCACCCAGCCGAAACAACTGATCGTACGGTTGCTACATAGATCATTTTGCCGATCAAGAAGTATTTCAGGAGACATTTAGGACAATTCTCAAATATAAGAATTGACCGTAAACAAATCTTAGTGCGCACTGAGTGCAAGCACCCGAATTCGCTATCAGTCTACGTAAGTTTTGCTGACTGTTTCCGAATAACGCGATTTCTTCTCGCACGGAACGTGTCCGTCGCGTGGAAAGAGAGCCGAGTGTATCCACTGGTTTTGCGATTAACGAAAATCACGGTGGCTCCCCGTAAGCTCCCCGAGCAGACATTCTCGCGTTATAAGACGTTATTAACGGAGCGGAAATTCTCTTATTCCAGCTTTTAGCGGGAATAAGGGGAGCACCGTATATAATTGCGGCGTGAGTGCGGCAGTGGCTCGCTTACCGCGCGGATAGAGAAGTGAGGAGAGAAGGAAAAGTAACAGCGATCTCCCGAGGACGATGGTTAAAGGAGGCTTTAGTGGGCTGTTGGCCCGGGTCTGATATTCCGCGCGTTGTGGATTACGACCGGTAATAACATTCCTAGGACGATCTCGAGGATATAGAACGCGATCTGAAGCGAGATCAGCCGGGAATAGCCGGTTGGTGGGAAGCATGTTGATTTCCGCCGGCGGTCAGGTCCGGTCTACGAATTCAGACGGTTTACTTTCATGACGGCTTCGACTATCTCCTGCAGTTTATCTGATCGTGTAAGATACGATAGGACCACGAAATAACACACCGGATTAAGCTCGGTCGGTACGCAAAAACCTGGCTATTAAATTTGCGCGCCGGCGAATTGCCCCGAGACTGGATATTTAACCCAAGAACGTGGTGAAAAGTGGGCAAAAAGGAAGCGTATGTTAGATTCTGCGGCGCAACGGATCAAACGAATCCGATAGAAAAGTTACGGGCTTGAATTTTCCCGGGCGTGTACCTTCGTTTCCGGTTGCACAAGTGCAAAAAGGAATCGCGAAGAATCCGAATCTCTAGTAAATACTCGCGTCCGTATGAAACTACGCAGATGCAATTTAGTGCCGCGGGAAAGATGGATCATCTCGCGCTCGAGGCCGGTTCATCGATTTGCTGACTGCCATGCGCGCGCGCGCGCTGGTGTACGTTTGTGTGTGTGTGTGTGTGTGTGTGTGTGTGTGTGTGTGTGTGTGCACGTGTACTTTCCATCTCTCGGCTCTGCCCGAAAAGAAAAGTGGTCGCTGAAAGACGCGACGTCGCTCGAGCGTGGCATACACTCAATGAATACCGCTTTCTTACTCGGATGGAAAGGAAAACTGCGTCTGCGAGAGCGCGCATCGACTTAACTTTCCAGCTTCTCGAAGAAATGTTCGCTGAATTCGGAGCGACGTCGATCGTTTTGCGATCATTTCGTGTAAGCGATATCTCTCTACATTTTGCGCGCGGTGTACGACACCGGGGAACACATCGATTAAGAGGCTGCAACATTCTATTTCCGGTCGGGTTTGCGTTTCCTCCTTTCCACTTTTAAACTGAAAGTTGAAAGTTTTCACGCGAACAAAGCGCATAATGTTACTAATTTCTGTAAATCATAATTTATGGCGATTTCGCGGCGTTCCTTTTTATCGACGGTAAAAGCGATTTAAATAAAAATATATAACGCGGAGCATTTAAAGTCGCGCTCTGGCTGGAAGTTCGCTTGATTGGACATCAAGATTCTTTTACTCGGTTAGAAAGTGAATTCAGTGAGACGTAAGGACGGAAAAATTGCATTCCTTTGATAAAGAAATTCTCAATCTCGTTACCTGCCAAGTAATCTATCGATAGATAAATGCACTCTCTTGCGTTTAAGATGAAATTGCTAATATTAAATAACGCTACTACTATTAATTGAGAAAAATGTCCTGTTTGACACACGAACGAAGAAGAAGTTTTCGAGCAATTTATACATATTTATCCCAATGTCTTGAAATATATAAGTCGTTCGCAAAATAAAGTTGAAATTCCGCGTGAATATCGCGCAATATTCGGCTTTGCGCGGTGGATTTATTTTAATTTTATCTCGCTATTTACCTATCGTCTGGCAAACGCCAAAGAGATTTTCTCTACGTAAACTTGTATCGGTACCTTTGATGTGCATTTAGCTCAAGCTTTGACTCCTGCAGTTGCATTTCTGGTCCTTTAATCAACACCTTCTAAGGATTAATAGAGCATGCAATGTAATATCAAACGCTTCAGTTTCACATATTATATAATTTATTAGTATTTTGGGGTTTCTACAGGAAGGGAAGAGAAAGAGATCAATTGTTTGTCCTACGTTACCAATGACAGTTTGCGATGACCGATACAACTAATAAGCTTAGTTAAAACAATCACTGACCTACGAAGATTGAAAAAGAGACATTGTCATATGTAGATTATGTAATTAATTAAATAACTGTATTTATTAGATCTTTTTATTTTTCTGTTATTGCACGATAAAATGTATCATGTTACATCGGGATATTAAAACATATTAATTTATGTTTAATTAATTTTTATGAGGAAATGTTATTTTAACTATAGCACAAACCAGAGACGTTAGAATATCATATTTATCATATAAATTTGCATTGTTTGAACTAGTGCGCATTTGGAAGGTACATATTGCCCGTAAGAGAAATTTGTAATGTATCACGAGTTCAGTAAAGCACGTAGTGTCACTCGAGAAATAATTAAAATACGGAATCAGTTAACGCCGCCGAGAGCGGAAAATAACACGCCTAATTACATTCGCGTCTAGATTTACGAAATAATTTACGATTAATGCCACCTCGCTTTGCTTTAACATCAGATATTTCGCGTAATTTTTAATATCACGCGGTCGGCCCGCATTACTTGCTCACGCCCGAGTGCAAATTTATTCGCGTGCGCGGAAAATGTCTGTTATTCGAAAAGCGGAAAACGGTGGATCACGGTGGATCATCGATTAGTCGGATTAGCACGTTTGTTGTAGAATCGCGTAAATCCATCACGCGCTATGCCGTCCTGTGTACGGGTTCACGTATCGGATGAATGGATTATCCATTCGATTCGTTGTAGGGCGAGAACGGATTACATTCCATATTTACATTGAAAGCAGGACAGCAAAATTATCTGGCTAGTGTCATTTACAAACATTTCAACATAAGGCTACGCCTCACTGAATATCGTTACATTGCGCACGTGTCGTACACATTATAAACAGGAGATAAGCTAACCGAAACCGATACAGTTCGAAATTTCGTCACGGATCTAGGACGCGATCGCACATACGAGTACGTACACGTCGTCAAAATATAGGAGACAATCGAGCCGCAAGCGTAATGCGGCCGATGCTTTGGAGTAAGATGAAAATTTGAATGTTTAAAGGTATGCGGAAAGAGACGTCGCGTTTATTTGGAAATCAGAAATGTTATAAATATTTATTCGTCAAATGCATAACTTTATTATACACGGGGAGAATTCTCTTAAAATTTATCCCGAAAATCATGCGATCGTACGACAACATGGCATTTTGAAGAACTTTGTGAGAATTTTTTTGAAATTTTACTAGTAATTATATTTAGCACCTATTTTATTGGTAAAATGTATGGTAAAATTTCAGAAACTCTCACAAAGTTCTTCGAAAAGGCCGTGTTGTCCTACGATCATGTGACTTTCAGGATAAATTTAAGAGACAATTCTCACCGTGTGCTATAGCAATCTAAAGAATTTATATTTTTCATAATATCGCTTTATTTAATATACAGGGTGTTATGTAATACCCGTCTCACCTCTTATTTACGGATAGAGCGGACTAGATTGAGTCAAAAAGTCCTCTACTATTTTGCAGTTTTCGCAACAGTTAACGAGTTATTAATTATTAAAAATCGCTGTCTTAGCCCGTCCTACCGCCCAGTTGAAGCTCGCGGCGAGATGCGGCCGTCCCGCGATCGTCGTTGCTAGGCGCGTGGGGAGTGGCCGGGCTAAGACAGCGATTTTTAATAATTAATGACTCGTTAACCATTGCGAAAATTGTAAAATGGTAGAGGACTTTTCGACTCAGTCTGGTCCGCTCTATCCGTAAATAAGGGATAAGGCGGGTATTACATAGCACCCAGTATAATAAGAATATAATAAAATAAGAGCACTGCTTTATTTCTAAAAAGCGTGCTCGTTCCAGTAAATGATACGCTGTTGCGTCATGCTTATTTAGAGAAACGTATACTTGGTTTTATATAGGAAAAAATATATAGAGGGAAGGCCTCTATTATGAGATAGCAGGTTTTCAACATTAAAATTCAATTGCAAATCTTTTTTCGCAAATACGATTGTACAATCTAACAATAAATGTTCCGCTGAACAGATTTCGCTCCAAGGGCAATAAATTCATGGTGGAATCAACTGACGATGCCTATTAATTTAACAGAAACCACTATCTCATATTAGGATTCTATCTGATAATAGGAGACTTTCCTCTACTTGACGCGAAACGCGCCTCTAGATGCGTAGAATGCACACATACTTCCAGAAGCCAGATTTTATCTAACGCTGGTCGATTTCAATGCAGCTTATCCTACTGTTTCTGTAGACGATGGAAGTTCCGTTTCTAATATCTATTCAAATGACAACACGCGTGTCACGATTAACGCACACGCGTTGAGTGCAGAAACACCTGTAGAACGCAAAATATAGAAGATTTATTTTTGTCGTATATTTCCGTGTCAATTTCGAAAATTCGGTTTCGAAAACCGCACGTCATTCGCGAAAGAACGTCGCGCACATTTTTTATTTATAATTCTTCGCGCTGCAAGAAACTGATTCGAAAACACACGTACTACGCGTTGAAACATAATACTCTGCCAAAGAAACGCGCTAAAATTAGTAATGAAAGTCTATTAGTTATAACAAAATTTCTTTCTAATGTTTCCTGTGACGTGACATTTTTGAGAAATTCGACTGGCGCGAGTGAGCTGAATCACTCTGCATCGAGAAAAAGGGTTGAATAAAGAGAAATATCAATCGATTCAACTATATGCGGCGGTTACGGGCTATCAAGCAAATATTTGTTAATTCACAAAAATATTCCAAAAATATATGTTTCAACAAATGACGTATGTTTAACTTAAAACCATGTCTATTTGAAGTAAAGAAATGCTGTCAACTAAACATATTTAATCACATCAACTTCTTTTTTAATCACTAATACTTTTTTAGCAAAAATTTCGATGAAATTCTGATCTCATTTAAAAGCTAGCAATAAAACTAGCGTTGTTAATGAGTGCAAGATAATTTAATTTCGACCGATTAATGACGAAAATTAATTGATTTTGCTCCAATCGACCCCAGCTTCTTAAAGTAGAAAGACCTTTTCTTAAAACATTTTTACTGAAAACCATCCGTGATATCAACATAATTACGAAAATAATATCACAAAGATAAATTGGAAAGATAAAGGGAAAATACGTAAGACGGGTACATGTGTCTTCAACATTGAAAGGTCAGTAATGTGATATGAAGAAAAACGTTCTGCAAAAAGAAGATGATTACAATAATCGGAGTCTTTAGTTCTCTTAATGTAATACGAGATCGAATTGATGGTGAATTTCATTCAAAGTTCACTTGGTAGACTTCCTGGCGGTGGTTGAAAGACGACAGCAGATGGACGAACATGGTCGCGCGTAATGCGTTCCTCTTGTTTGCTCGTGCTGAAGAATGACGACAATTGAGAAGCTTTGTCAGCAACAATTTTATTCGACAAATAGAGCTGACATTTTGGTACGCCGTCTACGTTGTCTAGATAGATTCATTTTGGAAATTGAACGAGCACGTTTTTAGTGAAAAACGTACCATAAATTTAATTTATTAATTATCTTTAATATCAGCACTATATATTGAATTTTATCGGGCTTTTATTGGGTTTTTTTACAAAATTGCGTAGGTTTAAGAGAAAATACCTTCGTAAAATAATTACAAAATTATTTGACATGGTAAACGAAAATTAACTTTGTTAATTAATTAATTTCGACTCGATGTTATGTAAAAAGTATATTTTTAATTCTAATAAATAGAAATTGGAGTAATGCATATTCGCGCGCAAAAAAATGCGTACGTCTCGTATCTTAGGAAGTCGTGAATGTAGGTAAAATTGAAAATAAGTTGTGTAAAGGCGCCACTGTATCGTGCGACACTTTCAATTTGGTTTTATTTTTCGTCGGTCTACGATGATAGTTTGAAGTGATTAAATTGCGGCGCCACAAAATTTGCCTCGATAAATATCGCGGCGAGTGTGGATTAACTTTGCTATTGTACGAAAGGGTCGTTTTCCTCGGAAACTAAATTTGAGCACGGCCGAACGAAATTTCCAACTCGGCTTGATATGTAAATGAACTATTGTGATTGTTATTCCTGCCATAATTCTACACGGAGCTGATAAGTCCGAGGACGTTCTATTAAGATGAAGTTCGTTCGTTCGGTTCTCGCGCGAATTGTAAATTTTCTTAAAAGATTCCGAGAGTAATGATCGCGCATGCCGACTTGAAACTTATTTTTAGTGTCATGTCATACCTAATTTGATGAATTTTTACGAGGCAAAAAAACTTCTCGGGTGCAAATAAAGTTTTTTTTCTTATTAGCACATTCTGATGTCGGGACATTTCTCGTTTCTCAATCCGCAAAAATTGGATCATTCTATTTTCGCTAGATTTTAAAAATCTATAATTTATCACTATGTGCAACATAAATCTCTGACGCGAATCAATAAATCTGTCGCGAAGCTCAGAAATTGCGAAATAGAGATTTCACTCATCCGGATTTATTGATATTAACACTGCGGTGGCAAAGAATCTATATTTTACACGGAGTTGTTAATTCATGTAACAGATACAATCATAAACAATTTGACCTGATATAAAAATGATAGAAACGCTTGCTATACCGTACGTGCCAAATATCTCTAGAATTTATCTAGTTTTTCAATAATTTTAAAAGTTACCGGATAATCAATTTTTTTTATATTTGATCGGGGTTTACGTGATTGCAGAGAATTCGATTGAAGGGAATTTGGTTAGCGCCAACAGCAAATATTCGGACAAACCGTAAAAGCTCTGTGTCCGTGTTTGCTTTAATTAACTCCGCTAATTCACGATTCTGTTAGTTTTATATCACAGATAATGCATGATAAATCAATTACCAAATTAGGGGATTATCACGTGATAGCGGCCGCCATTGGCCGCTGCAACATGCTGCTCTAATTAACACGCGTGTTAATATTCAGGACATTTGCGGTCAAATAAATTGTACGTCGTCGTTTGTAAAATATTTTTCCTTTCTTGGGGATCGACATCAATTGCAAAATGCTTTTTGCTCTTGCCACAATTTTAATTATGCTTTTTAAAATTAAATTTTTAAGCGCAAACAAAAAACGCAATTTCCATACACGCTTCAAAATGTAATATCAGAGTTTTGAGAATAAAAAGAGCATTTCTCTCGTGAAACGTATATTGATATTGAACGTGATTAAGCGTGCAAAAATGTTGCAAAGTATTTATCCGTATTTATTCGAAATTGCAATAGAAACGCATCAAAATTTCCAAGAACGTTCAAAGAGCCCTCAAATTGTTTTCTGATTTAATTCAGCTGAAACATTTTTGTTCCTCAAAGCGGAAAAATCTACGCGGCGTCTCTTCCAAAGGCAATCTCACGGCACACGCGGTACGGGAGCCGTCGGTGCGTATTCAAATCTTCAACGGGATCAGCAACGGATTGCATTAGATAGTCAAACGAATTTTCCTCCTCGGAATTCTTACGGATGGCGTTTAACGTCATTAAGAACCGCTCGATATCTTAAAGGGGCGTCTCTGGATACGCGAAACACGCCGGTTGGACGATCCGTATGATATTGCGACGTAACGGAATTTTTCATTAAATAGTCGAGTTTCCGCCAACTGCTGAAATAGCATTAATGCGGATACCGATCGCCGCGCGTATTTAATTACGGCACGCGGAAGAAAAGAAGGTACCTCCGGTTGAAATTGGACTGATCATTTGTCCCGGAGTATCCGTTTCAATCGACGGTGCACCGTGGAAATACTTCATTTAAATCCGATCACACACAAACCGTTCATTAGCATGTCGTAAAATCAATAGGAGCGCGCATTTATTAACGACGCGATATCTAAATAAAGAGTTAATTATTGTAACAATTCAACTCTAAATTTTCCATACGCCCGACGCGGGGTTATTTATATAATAAATTTCGCTGCAGCGCCAGCGTTCGTTAACCTCGCGCCCGACAATTAACTGAATATCGAGATTACCTAATCCCTTCCAAACAATCATACCTTGCGGTCGAGGGTGTAACGTAAATGTAAAATTTCTTAGGCAAATACGCGCCCTTCCGCGATGGCACGAGGCTAACAGAGATTTCCGTGTAACGTGATACACACAATGGAGCGCGAAAGCTAATTAATTAAGCGAGCGCGCAGGGTAAGCGAATGGCCCCCCAACACCGTTTCGCCGCAAAACATATTAGCAGAAATGGTTTACGCGGTATTTACCGGTGACACTCAAAGGGCCGTGGCTCTACTTAAAGCGGAATAGAATACGGTTTAACGAGCCACTTCGGATAATCCACTTCGACTGGCACACGAGGGAGGTATCATTAGCCGGCACGTACCCCACATTCGGCAAGTTCTGAAATGGCACAGTCGAATATTACGAGCAACGTATGGGGCTCGGGAAACCACGTGACGCGTGTATTCCTGAGGTGAGCGAGAACATCGGAATATTAGAGTTATAATCAACCTGCTGTATTATAAACCACCGTTGTATGCACGCGACTTAAATGTGTATACAGGGTGTCCCAGGAAGAAAGGTCAATATTCTGGGAGGTGATAGTATCGGTCATTTTAAGCGAAAATGTTCATATAAATATATGTCCCATTCCCCACTGTTTCCGAGATAGAGCTATTGGAATGTCTCGTACTTTTTTTTTCTGTACACTTCACCCACCATTCAACCTCACAAACGTCTGCGGGAATTTACTCTTATACGTCTGTTGATTGTTGTGCTGATAACATTGTAGAAATGTTCACAATGCCTCGCAGCAACACGCCATGTTCACACAAGAGTTGAAAAATGCATCGTTGTTAACGGTGGAATTTTGTGAAAGTTGATTATAATCTGTAAAAATGTATCACTTGAACAATAAATATTAGAAATAGTGCGTGGTATTTCTTTCTTGTCAGTAATTTTGCAACTGTACATACAAACAGCTCTATCTCGGAAACAGTGGAGAATGGGATAATATATTGATACGAACATTTTTGCTTAAAATGACCGACACTATCACTTCCCGGAATATTGACCTTTCCTCCTGGGACACCCTGTATATGCACCTGCACGCTGGATATTGCATTCGAACGATATTCACGTACGCAGATTGATTTTTCGCAGGTGTTCGTTGATAAGGGAGTTACACTTATTCGTCTTTGAATGTTAAATTAGACATGTGTGTATATGCCCGAGCAAAAATTTTAGTAGGGGCCTAATAAGGATACCTTAATGCCTGGTCAGACACTCATCAGGTAGCCCTGACCGTAAATATAACGTCGAGAATTAAAATTGCCTGATCAGGTTTTCCTTATCAAGACCTCATGACTTGCCCTTCGTTGCGTCTTACATTTTCTAATAGGAGGTGGGTATCAGTAGGATTCCTATTAAAAAATTCAATTTTTTAAACTAATTTTTAAGTTCTATATAAATAAAAAAGTATATTCAGGTTATTGAAGTTCATCCATGATCCAGACAACTCGCTGTCGCATCATATCGGCTCGCCTCTTATACTAATACGGGATGATTTTCACTTACGAGAAAGACTAACGCGCGGTCGCCACGTCGCGGCAGTGAGTGGTACTAGTGCTATATATTCAGGTTAACGTTTATCAAAAGGCTTGTTTTCTGTTCTTACACTAGTGAACTAGTGCAATAAATCAGAGTAAGACAAGCATATTTTTTCTCATTCTAGTTTACTGCACTAGTTCACCAGTGCAGGAACAGAAAACAAACCTAAATTCTAGGAGGGAATCAGGCGTACCGGATCAGGCACATGTCAGGGATTCCTTATCAGGGCATTCCTTACTTCCTCCCTATCGGGCTCTGACCATACATAAGGCACGCATGATTTCATTTCTACTCGGATACGCGACGTGTCAGTTCTAGAGAGATAAAAGGAATCGGTACAATGTTCAAATAAATAATATTATCAAGCGCTCACGTGGCCCCCGCGTGAGAATGTTAAATTCCGGCATCATTGTAGACGCCACGGCGTGTACGGCACAGTATGGCATACGTGTACTTCGGGGGTTGATAGTTTGTTGGATAGCCGTGGACATCGCCTGACTGAGTGTCGATTAATTCGGATACCTGTCGAATCAAGATATGCAGAGCGCGGCGTGTCTGATATGCACGTAACTAGCGCGAAGCGTTGCGAAATTTGACTCCTTTGTAGTCAGATTATATTCGCGTGGCTGAAGGTAATCGATAAGACACAGACGAACGCCGTTTCGACGGCGCCTAGTCGACGTCTCGGACTTGGCGACGTCAACAATTTTGTAGCGTTATCCTGAAATTAATAACATATCAAAATTCATCGCGCGCGCTTCGGCGGAGATCGAAGTTAGAACGTTAATTCTTGCTGACTCACGTGAACGCGTTAAATTTCTTCGTATCTTCGTACGCGGTGGTGCATCGCTCTTCTAGAATCGTGAGACCGGAAGTTCGATCGACTATTGCCCAGGTCTTAGTAGCTTATCGAGGCGCCGTTTGAGCATACAAATTTGATTTGACTTCATTCATTTAATTAACGATTCGAGCGACGGAGTTCGCAGCGACGCTCTTACTCCGTAAGTTCTCGTGCATTGCACTCCGACCCTTTTCCTGCAATTTGGAAATTCTGGCGTCTTCTCCTCAAGCGGTTCGTTAGTAGGAAGCTGACCTGCGCGGAAACACTCTCCCACTTACATTAAAGATTGTTTCTAAGGCGGACTCGTCCCTTTTAAAAATCCATGCGGTACGTGCGAGGCTGTCCGGGGACCGGGAGTTAATGGGATAAGTGTCTTTAAAGCGTCGCATAAAAGCGGGCTGCTGGGAGAATTATATGTAGCCTGTCAATATAAAATTATACAGGGCCGTAAAAACTTGACGCGTTTAATACGATTGACATGACGAGCCCCCGTAAAACTTGAGACTACAGTTTTATCGGGAGATATATAAGATTTGATATGAAAAATTCAACGCGCGCGTCGTTTTATTTCAAAAGTTATTATTTTATTGCACATTAATCGACACATCTTAAAAGTCAAAGTGCACAATGTGCAGCAGTTACCTGACCTCCCTCCCCCCCCCTCTCTCTCTCTCTCTCTCTCTCTCTCTCTCTCTCTCTCTCTCTCTCTCTTTTTCTCTGTGGACTTCATTACCTTCCGTTCCCATATCTTCTCTCCTCACCTCACGATTTCTATATTCATAACAAAAAGCGCGACTCCATTCATTGGGAAATATGTTAAGTATTATACTCGCCGTAAAAGTCCTTTGAATAATTGCCTCGCTGAAGTTGAACTTTACGGTACTCTTAAAAGTGGAGATCAGATACAAAGCACGATGGGTGATATTTTTATGAAACGTAAGTTGGGTGCACGCTGGCCTCATATTTTACATCAGTTTTGTGCCGCAGAGAGAGAGAGAGAGAGAGAGAGAGAGAGAGAGAGAGAGAGAGAGAGAGAGAGAGAGAGAGAGAGAGAGGAGTGCGGAGCACAAAGGACTCTCTACGCAATATTTTTATGCAGCGTCCAAGGCAAATTAATTAAAACCAACTTTTTCGTACGCAACAGTTTCGGAGCGAGTGCATTATGCTTTTATTACAGCTATAATACTTATTGAAACACGCCGGCCGGTTGGCATAATTAAAAGTGTCTAAAAGTAACAGACAAAAGCGTCCGCTCTCGGGTCAAAGGCCAAACCGTAATGAGCGCGAATCTTTCGTTCGCTCGGAAATTCCACTCGGAAATGTGCAATTGCCACAAAATTTGCGCGAATAATTATGTCATCGTAGTTTCAAGTTGCATGCCGTTTGTATCCGTAAATTACCGTGAGTTCGTATGCTCGGTTAATATAATACGCCCCAGTGTGTACATTTCATTACCCCTAGGGTTACGTCTGCTATCTGTTTCTTGATCCCGGTCCTTTATTAGGATAATTAATGTAGCCTGCCGAAATGAATCTCTTGATTAGGGACGTCATGCACGATCAAAGTTATCGTCGCGATAACAGGCCCTTGATCAAATTTAGTCACTACAATTATTGCATTGTAGTTGTTGTCACATTACATTGTTGCTGTACTACTGATATTAGCTGTACGAGTAACTTCTAGCCTTTTCTTCTAGGAGAATTAAAGTCAAGCAGTATTTTAAGGAAATTGGCGTTATTACAAGAATTGTTTCTTAAAATTTATCCTGAAAATTGTGCAATCGCGGAACAAGATGGCATTTTGAAGAATTTTATGAGAGTTTTTGGAAATTTCGCCGTACATTCTACTAGTAAAACGTATGGTGAAATTTAAAAAACTCATGTTGCCCCACGATTGCATAATTTTCAGGATAAATTTTAAGAACCAATTCTCTCTGTACACGTTGTATAAATTACGCTAAAAGAACTAATTGCACTTCAAGCAATTTGTGGATATTAAGAGAAAGAAGGGCGAGCGATAAAGAGAGAGAATCAGAATCATTATTTATTACACGCTCTAGGACAAGTCCCCTAAAGCATAAGAGCAAAAGTTACAAAAAAGCAAAACCGTGAGCGAGAATGCATATGAAAAATATTTAGAAATGAGAGAGGGGGAGAGAATCGCGATGCGATTCGTTAATATATTTACACGTGCCATAAATCCCGTGAATGGCTATTACGCGCGCGATACTGTAATCACAACAATAATTACGCGCTGAAAATGTTTATGATTTAATGACGCTTAACGAGATGTACCGATATACGTAACGTAACTTTTGGAAGACAAACAATTTCGTTTAAGCGCACAATCGTCTCTCTCGAATCACTTATCCGGGGAGCAGCTGTTTGTCCTGTGCATGAAGAATATTCGCTGTCCCTCCCGCGACGATTATTATTATGTCATTACACGCGATCCGTCAAAACTCGCGATTAAAATTCGTTTATACGGTTCGGACGTTCATGAATGAGGGATGACGCGTACGCACCGCATTTGTTCCTGTAGCATCCCTTTGTGTCTATAACCGCACAAGCATTCGGAGTGACCCTCGGGGCCGATGCTGTTTATCTTCCTCTTGTTTGCCTTCGCCATTAGACCATCAAATTATCACTCTTCCATCAAAATTATCCACAGGCGGGAGATTAGGGACTGCCGTCGCTCCGCAGATTGAAAGTTGCTCGATATTTATGAATTTAAAAGCGCCGGTAACTCTTCGACATCCGAATCTCCCGCAGCGTCATTGCGATACGTTTAATTATCGACGTCGAAGCTCCGCGCAAATTTATTGCAAATTGCATATTCGACAAAATGCGATAATTAGCGCCGGCGGTCGGCGTATTTCGGCAATTTGCTCGCCGCAAAAATTGATTCGCGCGATACTCGCGTCCGTCGCGCGGAATTGCAAATGGCGTATACCCGAACGACGTGCAGGGTAAAGCCTGAGATATTCAGAAGAATATTTTCGCGCCGCGTTCTGCGCCGCGGTTTACATTGCAGTTTGAGCACTTTCTCGCGCTCCGGAATGTTGTTCCAATTAATCAAATTCAACAGCTGAAAGTAATACGTGAACGGGCAGAGAAACCGAATAGAGCGGTGGAACTGGCGGTAACTCCATCGGCCTATTCGGGATCGCGCTCCCTCTCTTTTATTTTTTTTTCTACTCGCAAATAAAAATGTCGCTCCGCGCGTCGGACGAATGCTGACCGTTTTAAAAGGAAATATTTTCCAAGCTGGCTATTTCAACAGTTTGTAGCGATTCTACGAAAACCCCCGACGAATGTGGACGCGTCAAACTCGCGTTCGCTTTATCTCGTAAGCAACGCACGCGGCTTTATCGCCATGAAACGGCACTGCGCGTCGCTCGAAAAATAAACCCTCTCTCTCTCTCTCTCTCTCTCTCTCTTTTTCGGTCGAAAACGCTCCCTCGACAAGTGCCCGAACGCCCGCCGCTCTCTTTAGCCGAAATTTTATCTCGCTGGTATATTAAATCGCGCACGCCGTGACATTCATACGACGCGATTCCTTTTTTCAGCCCGACACGTGCTCGCGTCGCGGTCAAATCGATTAACGCTGACATTGACGGAAAACACGGCGAACGCTATTCCGCGAGCGGAATGCGTACTCGTCATATGTCGCGGAATGAGGTCCGAAAACTCATTAACCCTTCCGCCCCCCGTCCGCGCCGTGATTATTTTGCGTCGCCGGCGTTCCTTGTTTAACGCGGGGGGGGGGGGGAGGGGGAGTTAACGTAATAACTCCCGCAGGTAACATGGAAAAAGCAATTAAGTGAAAAGCAGCGGCGATGGGATTAAAGCTTTTTGAACGAATCACGCGTACCGAACGGGCCGCGGAATAATGCGGGCGGAAGTAGTTCGGGACAAGAGGTTCTCCCCTCTTCCCCCCCTCTTTTTCTCTCTCCCTCTCTCTCTCTCTCATCGCGATTCAGCAAATTGGCGCGTCGTTTCGGCGTCCGTACCTGCGAGAAAAGCATTTATCTACCGGCCGCGATGGGAGTTGCAGGATCGAGCGGACCAGGTCCGTCCTCTCGGCCCGGAAATAAAACAATGCGCGGCGAACGAGTGGCGAAGTGACGGGCAGACTGCCGGTAACAAGAGGCCGGCGCGCCGTGATTGTGCGTGCGTCATTTATTGTTGTCGCGACACAATAATTCTATTCCGCCGGAGCGCCCCGATTAATCATCGGCGGGCCGCGCGATCGCTCAGCGCTGTTTCGAATCTATTTCCGCCATTCAGCCCCCTAGAAGTGACAGAACGGCGACGGCTACGATCGCGCCCGCGACACGCCGCTTCACGCTGAATAGAATCGGATCACAAGGCGTTTGATTAATTTTGCGCATTGTACTCTTCGGGCTGCCGCGCCGCCCGTCTCGACCAGAGACACTCTAGGCAGAGACTGACCCAAGAATGGGTCCGCCATCTTTCCTCAAAATCGAAAGTAAACTAAATTGAAGCTTTTATTCAGGAAAATTTACAGAAATTTGCATGGCATTTGTGAATTTATGCAACACGTTGTATGGCACAGCATTTTTTTTGCATCTTTTCTGCAAAATCACATAAATTTTTATGATAGCGATAACTGACCAACTGAATAAATCCGAGACGTCTTCGTACCATGCGCAGCGTAGAAACGACGTACTTCCGGTTTTCAGGAAATACGGTGGACTCGGGTAAATTGGTCATAGTGTAACTAGTAAGTTCACTCTCTGTCGACCCCTTTGATCTTTGCGGTCGCGATCACGTGGTGTTCCGCCATTATTTTGGACAGCAATCCAGTGGCGTACGCGTGTGTACGTACTGCAGTTGTATGCGTGTGGTATATCAAAACTGCACTACCACACATACAACTTTTCTCTCATTGGTCTGCCCAGAACAATGTCGGATGCGCAGAAGGGATCGATGCAGAACGAAACAAACGACGGAGCGTAGTATAACTAGTAGGTTCACTCTCTGTCGGCCCCTTTGATCTTTGCGGACGCGATCACGTGTTCCGCCATTATTTTGGGCAGCAATCCAGTGGCGTACGCGTGTGTACGTACTGCAGTTGTATGCGTGTGGTATATCAAAACTGCACTACCACACATACAACTTTTCTCTCATTGGTCTGCCCAGAACAATGTCGGATGCGCAGAAGGGATCGACGCAGAACGAAATAAATGACGGAGTACATCTACTAGTTATACTATAAATTGGCTAATCTCTGCCTAGAGTGTCTCTGATCCCGACAAACGCGAATCTTACGGACGGTCGATTGACATCGTATAAAATATTCCGCCTGCCGTATCGCGAGCGGATTTTTAAAGGGCGCTGGTCGAGGATCGATGGCTCGTTAAAGCGGAGCCAGGGATGCGTACGCGTTCTAATTATCGCGCCCTCAGTCGCTATTAACGGGATATTTGCCCCGATCTGTAATTACCATTCTCTGAGCGATTCAAGGGATGATATGGCCCGCAATTTCATTCTCACTGGCCTGCTCCTGATGGTACTACATGTGTCTGCGAGCACTCGACCGACTCGGGCTTAGCTTTCCTTGCTCTGAATTCAATTTCCCCGAGTCCACAGCGGCGGATCGCAGGTGCATCGAGTTGCTTCGATCGGCAGAGATTGCATGTTAGCGGACTGAAAGAAAGTTACCGTAGTTCCTGCCCCCTGATCGAGAGTATCGCGAGTATCGCAGATTTCATTTCTGCACTGCTCCCGTTAATATTTAGAACCGCTAAAAGCGTACCTTTCTTTTTCTACGTTACCCCCGTTGCGCGCGTCGTTCTGAACGTTTCTGAAACGTCCGACGAATCGCGGCTATAAGTCGCGCGATGTAAAAATACGCGGAGAATTGAAACGCGTTAATATTCACGTGTTTGCGAAAAATATACCAGGTAATGTGCAAATCGTGGGACAACGTGGTATTTTTCATAATTTTATAAAAGTTTTTTGAAATTTTACCATACAATTTGCTGGTAAAATGTATGGTAAAATTAAAAGAAACTCTCATAAAATTTTTCAATGCGCCAAGTTGTTCCACGATTACATGATTTTCAGTAAATTTTAAAAGAAAATTCTCTCCGTGTAGCGTTATTTTTATCTGTTCACGGCATCGCAAAGTTACGCGAGATTCTTGACCGAGAAAAGGATTTCGATTTTTTTGACGCGAGCAGAAGAAGTCGTGGGAGCATAATGACATGAGGAGTATCAAAGGTCATTTTGATCGTGGAAGAAAATTAATCAAATTATGATTTTGAAATTTAAGGATACTGTACGTTATGATTCGCAATAATTTGAACTTGTTCGATTACTTCCGATACTCACAAATGCACTGAGGAAAATGTTCGATTAAATATATAGGGTGTTTCGGATAAGGTGTTCATCTGCTAGTATACAGGTAGGGCGGGTTAAACTGAAAAGGAAAGTTATGTGCCATTTTGTAAAATTCGCAATAGTTTTTGAGTGATAAACAAAAACACCTGGGCGAATGAATGAACGAGAAGCAATAGGCCGGACTCAGCAAGCACGGTTTCGTAGCAACGGTAGGCGTTTGATAGCGGGAGGTGGAGCTTCAGATGGTGCTCACCGCTCGTTCCCCACCGCTACGAGACTAAACAAATAAGCCATTTCATTAATTACTCGATAATAACTATTGCGAGTTTTACAAAATGGTACATAACTTTCCTTTTTTTACATTTAATATTCGGTCAAGGTGTATAAACAACAAGAATAAAGGCTTATTGTCGCCAGTACATAATCAATCAATGTAGGAAATTTTTCGCAATAAATCTTCTCTAATTAGAATCGCCAGTTGCGTCATTTAACAATTTTCCTACGTTGGTTAATTATGTACTGGCGACAATAAACCTTTATTCTTACTATTTAATTGATTTATCCGATGAAAATTTTTCTCAGTGTGTATATGTTAGGACTTAAATATGCATGGTACTAATGGATGGTAATGGAAATACAAAATGTCTGTTTTTAACAAAAATGATTATATATGAAAAAGTGCAATATTCAATGTTTTATAAGATTTGTAACATCGAGCTTTTATATTGTATCTTGCGGATGAAAAATCAGGATATCGGTGCTTCAAAAATTAAACATTTTCGCAAATTCGTAAAATAATAATACCGGCGAGATTTCAATCATTTCACCTGCATAAGCGATTTGCATTATATTTCCATAACAATAAACAAAGGTGTATCTTCGGGAAAATAAGCAGAGATGTTTCTCTTAGCAAAGATTATCGGAAAGTCAAGATACAGTTATAAAAAAGCCAAATTATGTTTCATTAAAAGTGTTAAACGATATCGTCTTGACTTTATAGAAATGAGTACTTTTGATATTACCTTAACTTTCGAGTGACTTTAGATTCTGCTTGAGGTAAGATTTGTATTCTTGGGCTTTTATTATGTATCTTGAATTGTGAATGAGAAATCGGGAATATCGATACTTCAAAAATCACATATTCTAACAAATTTGTAAAATACAACAATATCCGCGAGATTTCAATCATTTCACATGCACGATTTGCGTTCTCTCGGCGAAAGTCATCGGAAACTCAGAATAGAACTATAGAAGAGTCAAGTTATGTTTCATTAAAAGTGTTAAACGATATACCATCTTAACTTTCTAGAAATGAGTACTTTTGATATAATCTTAACTTTAGATTCTGCTTGAGGTAAGATTTGTATTCTTGAGCTTCTATTTTGTACCTTGTGAATGCAAAATCGAAATATCGATGCTTCAAAAGTCACATATTCTCACAAACTTGTAAAATACAACAATATCCGTGAGATTTCAATCATTTCGCATGCACGATTTGCGCTCTCTCGGCGAAAGTCATCGAAAACTCAGACACAGTCATAGAAAAGTCAAGTTGTTTCATTAAAAGTGTTAAACGAAACCGTCGTAACTAAAAGAAATGAGTACTTTTCATATCATCTTGACTTTAGATTCTGCTTGAGGTAAGATTTGTATTCTTGAGCTTCTATCTTGTATCTTGTGAATGCAAAATCGGAAAATATCGATGCTCCAAAAATCATATATTCTTACAATTTTGTAAATTACAACATCCGCGAGATTTCAATCATTTTGCATGCACGATTTGCATTCTCTCGGCGAAAGTCATCGAAAACTCAGAACACAGCCATAAAAGAGTCAAGCTACGTTTCGCTAAAAGTGTTAAATAATCATTTTGACTTGCTAGAAATGATCCCTTTACATCTTCTTGACATTTAAACGACCTTTTTATCCCCGGGACGACAGAGCTAAGCGGAATGATGAATATGTCATGGCATCGCAAAGACGGAATACTAAAATTGCCCGGCGGTCCCGAGTTAAACATAGATGATCGAAGGCGTATCGATCTGCCAATTGTGTCGACGACCGCGAAGCAATCGCGATGGAGTCAATAATCCATGATCCGCTCAACTTGGGAACAGCTCTATTCCGACGTGTAATTGGGATCAGTGCTTATCTGTTGGCGCACACCGTGTTCCAGTCCCGATCTCCTCGCCGTTTCGCCTCGCGCACCCCCCCTTACCTTCTTCCAGGTACCACCTTCTTCACGCGTTACCGTGTGTACCGTGGCAATATTTGCCCCGAGGATTAAATCATCGCGGACCAATTCGTTACGATCCACCCCGATTGATCTTCATCGTTTCGCACGTGATCGAAGGGACCTGGGCCAGCCGATTTCCAGTGCTTCCTTTCCTTTTCTTTCCTTTCGCGAACCACGCACGCATGCTGCTGTCGCGTCGCGAGCGACGGAGCGCGATGCACCCGCGCGTGAGTTGTCTCGTCCGTGATACGTGACGTAAATAGCTTTGTTTAAATAATCCCTGTCGCCGCGAGGAGGACTAGACGGGGACCGGTAACGGTGTGGCACGTTGCAGGTAGGGTGTTCCCGGGCGACGACGAGCGCGGCGGCGGTAATGATATTCAGAACTTGCAGCGAGACGCGCGGCCGCGCTGTCGGGAGGAACGCGAACATTTCGGGATGGATACGGAGACATATTTCAGCGCGCACACGTGCCATGCCACGCCACGCCAGCGCGTGTTGTTCGCCCGATGTGTCGCGCGAAACCAAACTGTTTCGCGTCAGTAAATTCTCGGCGGCACTGTACTGCCGATACAGCGAAATGCCGGGAACGAGTTACTTGAACCGCGCGCGTTGTTACGTCATCCGAGAGATCTTTTCGTTGCGGGGCGTTAAGGAAATCCTAAAGCCGTCTGCTTTATCGACATTCTTTGTTACAAGTAATCTTTTAATTGACTTTATAGAAATGCAAAACTCTTTTACGGAATTAAAGTACATAGCAAAATCTAGACTATGCTGGTCGACTTATATCAGAAACAAAAAAAGAAAATAAAAAAGTTTACTAATTTTCGGTACACTTTACGACAATATTTGCTTGATACAAGAATTCTACAATAAATATATACAAAATAAGACCAGCATACTCTAGGGACAGCATATAAGAATAATATCGTGCAATCAGAACTAAGATTAATAGCCTAAGAAAAAGATTACTTCTAATAAACGCAAGAAATTCAAGTCTAGAAGAAGAGAAAAAGAGCACTGGCGTGTAAAAATAGTTGCAAGCTTCTTCAAAAGAGGTCGCTGTTAAACATCTGTCAGATTGTCAGTAAAGCCATGTGTTGATGATGCTAGAATTCGATCCAAAATCTCGGTCTGAGCAATATGTAGCTAATAAAATTGCTGCTTTCTCGTAAAAGTTGCAAATTGATTGATTATAAATTTCTCGGACCGAGCAGAACTTACAATTAGAATTAAAAATGTCGATAATTGACTTTTTAATTCCGTCTCCTATCTTATCGACACTAATCGAGTTCGCTAACGGTTTTAGGATCCCCTTAAGAGGATCTTTCAGCCATTTTTTTAACCGACACAGTCAAATATAGTTTCTGCGCTTGTAATTCTTTTTATTAGCTTTTCTGCACAAAATAATACCAGGATAAGTTGCGGACCGCATAGCAGAATATTTTCATACTTAAAACACTCAGTTCAGAAGTCTAACAAAAACAGATATTGGTATTTGAAAGTTTCAATTCGTAGTTCTAACTAAATTTGAAATTGGCTTTATAAAATTGCAAAATTTTTCCACACGATTTAAGTACGCATGAAGACAAAACCAGGGACGGTCAACTTTATATGAAAAAACGAAGAGAGATTAAAACTATTACTCGATAATTGATGTTTTTAATTCCGTCTCCTATCTTATCGACACTGATCGAGTTCGCCAGCGGCTTTAGGATCCCCTTAAGGCCCTGCGTCCGCGACGCTGGAACTTGGTCCAAGTTCTAATTCCGAGAAATGTGTAGCCAATTGACGTGCAGCTATTCCATAAAAGCTACACATATCTCTCGGAACTAGAACTTGGACCAAATACCAGCATCGTGGACACAGTCCTTTAGAAATTTCATGTTCCTCTCACGGATCTCTCGCCGCGCCGGGCCGCTCGATATTTTGCATATCTCGTGTCGGAGCCACGCGAGTATACCGCTGTATTTCGTTTGCCGAATAATTTAATAAATCGCCAACTCAAGTTTAATCACGCGCTCTTTGATAATATTTAAGTTTAATTCATTATGCCCCTTGATATCGCGCTAATCGCAATTAATCGTATTACGCGATAGAAAATTTAGCACCGCCGGCCTTTCCGGGCCGGGTCTGCGCAGGATCCGATATGTCGCGCTTTCTACGCGCGGGCCGTAGGCGGGCGGTATTCCGTTTCGTTTGGCAATTAATTTAATCAAGCGTTAATTCGAGCTTTTAATCGTACGAAATTTATCACGTCCTCGGACGTCGCGGCCCTCCTGGTTGCGAGCAGTCGCGTTAATTTTATCGTTGCCGAGCACGATCATCTCGCGATGTCCCTCCGACGCGCTTTAACAGCGTTCGAGCGTGGTCAGACGGTATAACGAAATGTTGTTAATGGGTCACTTAGCATTTACTGTCGCCCTGTTTCAGAGGGACCGAGCTTCAGCGCACCAATAACAAACGTGACGGTCCCGGTGGGAAGAGAAGCTATCCTCTCCTGCGTCGTGGCGAACCTTTCTACGTACAAGGTAAGCTGCCAGGCACACGACACCTTTTAATCTTGCACCGCGTCGATTCTACCGCACGTTTTATAGAAACGTTCGCGCGAACGGAAATAGGTGCTTCTTAGTACGGAAACGTCATGCATTGAGAAAAATTCTCGCCACCACACAGTTAATCATGGTTTGCTAAAAATATTTTCCTGCCGTAAATTTCTAAGCAACAGCAAACGGTTTGCTATCGCATCCAATACAATACAGTAGCAAGATATTCAGCTATCAAGGCTCAATGTTAACTGTCCATATTTAACCGAAGTTAGTTACTGCATGCACGCGGAAAAAAGAATATTCTTCTCTTGAAAATATGTCTAGTTTTAAAGTGAAAATCTTGAATTGAGATTATATTCTGTTAAAGAAAGAAAACTTACTTGAATGAAGTAATTTTATATAATTCAACCAAGAAAAATATGTGCTTATTATTAAACAATGCTTTTCTTGAGAAGAAGTAGTGTTGGACAAAAAATAACATATTTTCAAATCGAAGATTATGATGATTTTATTGTCAAAATAGTTATATTGTATTCTTGAACTG
>NW_011967162.1:415143-427879 GCF_000949405.1 Vollenhovia emeryi | reverse complement strand
GAGCCAATAAGGCCGGACTCGGCAGCATGCAAAATGGTGTGTTTGTTGACATCTCTGAAAAATCGATAGCGAGAGGTGGAGTCACGCATCGATCGATGAGAGACGGTGGCGAGCGGGGAGCGGGGAGCGGTGAGCGGGCGAACACGTTCGCTATCGTTTTTTGAGAGATGTCAACAAACACACCATTTTGCATGCTGCCGAGTCCGGCTTTCCGCTCCTCCGTTCACTTATTGGCTCAGACGTTTTTCTGAATTAGGCCGATAATAATTACGATTTTGTAAAATTTTATATAACTTTTCTTCTCAGTTTAACCCAATCTACTATAATCTTTGGGGTCGTCCATATCGAATCTGACACCCTGTATAGGGTGAATCATTAAAGCTGTCCCAGCCTTTTGCCATGAGAGATGGATTACCGACTGCAACTGTAGCCAACTCTGGAAAAAAATGGAAAAAATCTTGCGTTATATGTATATATGTCTCAATCATGTAAAGCCTAAGTGTATCGTGAGAGATACAATTAAATATTATATGATTGAAACATATATAACGAGATTTTTTTCCATTGTTTCCCGGATTGACTACAGTTTCGGTCGGTAATTCATCCCCCATCGTAAAAGATTCGAACAGCCTTAATGATTCACCCTATATGGGCTGCGTTCAGAAACGTCACCCGAACGCATCGGTGTATCATTTTATCCTTGTTTAACATACGGTGAGCAACAAGGATAGAATGATACGCTGGGGTATCCGGGTGGTGTTTCTGAACGCAGCCTATAAGGTACCCTGTCATGGATCGAGACGGTTCTTTCAGTTCTTTCACGACAATCAGTAGAATAAGCGAAACTGCACTGAAAGACCCATTTTGTTGAATGAAACGAAACAATTTGATTGAATCATTTTGTTGACTGAACCGTTTAGTTGAATATTATAAAAGGATTCTGCGCATGTTCACTCAATCAAATTTGTGTGTTGATATAACCAAATTTTCCAACTAAATTTTGTTGTTGTATCAACTGAAAGATTTGTTTGCTCATATCCAAACAAGAAATTTAATTGAGTCAACTAAATTTTGTTTCATTCAACAAAATGGGTCTCTCAGTGTATATTTATATATGAGTAATGTTCGCTTGATCGTATATTGAATGTTCTAATTTCCTATGAAAAGCGCGCGAATGCTCGGCACAGCGGGTAATCACGGCGGCTCAAGTCTCCACGAGGAGAATATTTTGTGTATTTCGAGATATCGCTGACGTATTTTACCTATGTACACGTGTATATGTTCCTCGCGTGCCGCTTTCGTTATAGTCTCGCGTCCTTTCTGAAAGTATATTGCCAGAATTCCATTCTTACTTCCAACTTTTCGGGCAACGTCAAATAATGCGAGTTTCACCATTACGTGAAAAACATTCACCGAATTCCTGCGATGTTCACATTCTCAAGGCGCTACGAATTCCCGTCGGTGGATCACATATTTCGCGAGCCAGCGGCGCAGTTTTGGAAAACCTCTGCCTCCAGTGCGGCGAGAGTATTGCGTTTTGCAAGGTGATACGGACATGATATTAAACGCGGGCAAAATGCACGCCGCGCCCGCGCGCGATATTATATGGATATTCGGCCGTTGTTGACTTCGTACGGTGGCGTGCTCGGTTTGCGTGATCTGTCCGTAAATCGCGCACCGAGTGCTCGCAAGTTTTTAACGTTATTCCCGAATACACGCTGTCTAAACAGGTCGGAGTTAATTTTGCATATTCTTCGAACGACGAGAGAACGAAGATGGTGGCGCGAGCGCGGGACGATAAACGGGCATTTAAATATTCCCTCCGAACGAAAACATTTGGAGAACGATTTGTTTGACAGACTTAGAACAGACTTAGCTTAAGTATGTCAGATTAAGTAAGGATATTGCGCAATTACGGTTCGCGGAGAACGAAAAGCGCTCATATCGTGCCCGCGCGCTTCCTCCGTAGCTTACCCGGCGCCGTAACGCCCGGAATAGCGTTTTAATCTCAAAATATATTATTCGGAAATTAAAGGGGCGAGACGAGGTGAGCCGCCACTGTGCGGTAAGGAGAGCGCCGAGATCGTCGGGAGGAAGCTCGCCGTAATTATACGTGATTGTGCTGCAATTAGCGGAAGCCTTATCGTATCTTATTTGTTTTAAGATCCAAAGGAGAGGCCTCGAACGGGTATGCTACAGAATATATTGCCAGTGTAAACGTCACACGTGATGTTATTAGTAGATAAGGCAAAGTCTACCTGCTGATTTCATTATACAATGCGTCGCTGCAATGCATTTATGCACGGAAAAAAAATGAAAAACATCAGACGGTTGTCTTAATGATCTGGATATTTAGTTCAATGATTAAAATTAAAATCAATAACAAGTACACGCCTAGAGAAAAGTTTTAGTTTTAAAATGAAAGGAACTTTCTTTCATTTTCGATCTTACTAGACTTTTATTTAATTTCAAAGAAATTATTTCTTTACCCTAACGAAAATGTTCTTTGATCGAGACTGGAATTTTTCAAAGAATCTATTTCTTCAAATCTAGCAAATGTTTTAGTATAAGTAAATAAAAATTTGGTAGTTTCTTTTTATAGAAACGTGATTTCAACGTGTCCCATTTATTCGACTTAAATAAATCTTTTCCCGGGTGCAATTGAGTGAATTATTTATGTTTGCGGCAGCCCGTGACATCAACGTTTAACTCAAGCAATATTTCTTTTTTCGATTCAACAACATTCTTTTTCCCCGTGTGCAGCGCGATATTCCCCATCTTTTCGTCAGTTGTCCGTAAATATGTGGAAGATGTTAACGAGCCGCGGAACGTACGAAATCTTCCGTGCTCCGTTGCGCGTTTAAAGCCGAAGTAACTGTCGCACCAGCGACACAATTAAAACGGTTAGCTGTCACACTCCCGCGTGCTCGCCTGTGTAACTTACGTTAGCGAGTAACTCTATTCTTGGACTGTAATTCGACAACACGGCGGAGTCTTAAACGGCCAGTCTGGCGAAGATTTGCGGCGCCTTAAACGACACTAAGCGGCCAAAGTTTACTGCAAGGAGTCCAGGCTCCGCCTTCTCCGTTCCGTCATGCGTCGCCGAGAGCAAAGCAGAATCGGCCGTTACTCTCTTTCTCTCCTCCCGCGTGCGAAATGAGAGGCATATCTTACTCGAAGAGGGTGGAATTTATTCAGAAACGTAGCATTCTCGAACAGATGGAGTCACGACGAGCGCGTCTCGCGAGATTGCACCAGCTATTCTTTTTCGGGCGCAGAGAAATTGCTGACCGAGGTCCTGATGACAGCGAGAATGATAACAGTTTCAGTTGTAAGGTGTGAAACAAGATTAACGAAAATCAAATCTGATTTCTGCCGCGGAGTGACGTTGCTGTTACGATCTTGGTGCTCGGCCTCGCGATGTACCCAAATAGAACAAAGAGTCAAGATGGCAGGAAAAATCATTTCTCGTCAAGGTGATATCATTTAACATTTTTAACGGAACGTAATTTGACTTTTCATTGACTTTATGCACGCAAAATGATTAAAATCTCGCGGATGTTGTTACATTTTGCGAATTTGTGGAAATGCGAATTCGACTTTTGAAGTATCGATAGTCCTGATTTTCCACTCGCAAGATACAAACTTAAAGAATACAATCTTACGAAATACCGAACGTTGCATTTTATCATACAAATCATACTCTTTTCACAACAACGTCACTTTTGTTAGAAGCAACATTTTGCACCAGTATTGTACACTGAGAGATCCATTTTGCCGAATGAAACGAAATAATTTGATCAAATCATTTTGTTCACTGAACATGTAATTTGGTTGTATAAAACGAAAAATATGTTGCTGAAGGCCCGTTCTACAATAAGTCGTATGTCGCTGTCGGATGTCGCTAGTAGCTAGTCGCATCTTGTATGTCGGATATAATTACGACATGCCATTCTATAATTGAGTCGTAAGTCGCATTAAGTTTTTACTTATGTTTAACCATATTTCTTTTTTCTTTGTAGTATATTTTTAAAATTGAGATCAGATTTGTCGTACAAACATTTATTATCACGAACAAAATCAATAATAATTTCATCGACACAGGAGAACTCCATTGTAAACAGAAAATAACCTCTATAAACGTAATCGTACGTCAGAAAAGATGGGAGATGACCATCTCTCGTTCCGACATCGACAGCCGACTTGCGACAACTTTATGCGACAGCCGACAACCGAGTGCGCATGCGTTCGACATCCGACAGCGACATACGACTTATTGTAGAACGGGCCGAAAAGAAGTGAAATGTTAAACAAACTAAATAGTTTGTTTCCATGAGTTGTTTATTTGAACAAAACTTTATGGTTGAGATAACCAATTCGTCCATCTCAAAGTACGGTATTCCGCCACTAGATGGCCGCCAAACTCGTAAGTGAGATCACGATAGCCCGGCTATATTAAAGTGCTCCGTCACAGACCGGGACGGTTCTTTCGGTTCTTTCGCGACAATCAGCAGAATAAGCGAAACTGCACTAAGAGACCCATTTTCTTGAATGAAACGAAACAATTTGATTGAATCGTTTTGTTGACTGAAACGTTTAATTGAATATTATAAAAGGATTCTGCGCATGTTCACTCAATCAAATTTGTGTGTTGATATAATCAAATTTTCCAACTACATTTTTTTGTTGTATCAACTGAAAGATTTGTTTGCTCGTATCCAAACAAGTAATTCAGTTCAGTCAACTAAATTTTGTTTCATTCAACAAAATGGGCCTCTCAGTATAGTCTTGCCATATTTAAGTCCTAACATAATTATGGGTACAGTCGGAAATAATCCAGGTTGCAGTTATCGCGGACTGTGTCAAGCGGCATCTCAGATTTCAAAATTACAATTTAGTCATCTTTTTGTCCCGACGAAAATTACTTTTGACAGTCACCGCGTCATTTTAACCTCATTTTGACCGCGACTTCTCGCTCCGCTTCGTAGGGGTATCATCGGGAAGTCGAAGCCAGCTACCTGCCACTTGCCGACAACGGCTTACCGTGACGTAAGAATAATTTATTTTAATATGTCAAGACAGCGCCACGTCACGTAATACCCTAATGCAATTTTGCGTCACGTATTATGTTGGCCGTTGCGAAATTTCGTCGCAAACAAGTCCGCCCGCGCGCGCCGGAGGCTTGTCCTCTCCGCATCACGAGGCAGTTATGAGTAAGTGGCGGGCAGAAGGGGGCGAGCACGGAGGTCGACCCCGGTGTGTGATGTAGGGCTCTCCGCGTGTTGGTACACGTGAATGTTAATCAGAATGGGATTTACATATGAGGCTCGTATTACCTGCTAGTCGGGCAGATGCACCGGGAGGAGAAGATAACGGCCTCCAGAGAGAATGGAGAAACAGCGAGAGAGAGAGAGAGAGGGTGGTTCAGGAGGTGAGCGGATACGTTGGTGTGCGGGCCGCAAGAGTCACACACAGCCTATCTGTAATAACGTGCCACGTAAGACATAATTATATATCACGTCGGGATTATTGCCGCATTTACACTCCGCCGCGCCAACAATAAGGATTCGACAGTGTTCGCCCCGGTATTACGTAAACCAGAGTGGCGGGGAGGGGATATACAGGGTGTTGCGTAATACCCGCCTCACCTCCTGTTTACGGATAAAGCGAATTAAGCTAAGTCGAAAAGTCCTCTACCATTTTGCAATTTTCGCAACGGTCAACGAGTTATTAAATATTAATAATCGCTGTCTTAGCCCGGCCTACCGGCCAATTCAAGCGCACGGCGTAGATGCGGCCGTCCCGCGATTGGCGTTGCTAGGCGCGCGGGGAGTTGTTTGACACACGGCGACGACCACGTACAATAAACGACTCCCCGCGGGCCGGGCTAGGACAGTGATTTTTAATAATTAATAACTCGTAAACTAATACGAAAATTACAAAATGGTAGGGGACTTTTCGGCTCAGTCCAGTCCGCTCTATCCGCAAACAAGTGGTGGGACAGGTATTACCTAACACTCTGTATATCTCGTCATTTTGCACGGCTCGATTGTGCGCGGGGAGGGAGGGGGGCGGGGTAGCGCAAGTTATCTCAGCTGTTTTGCTGGCGCGAGAAACACCGGCGGAGATAATGATATAGCCGCGGTCGCGTAAAACGTTGTCACGATTATCATCGCCTTACACGCGTCGAGCGCGCGCCGGCGCGACGTGACGGGCACTCGCGCGCGTCAGCGCGATGTCACCGCGATGAAAAATTGTCTTCTGATTACGCTTTAATCGAACTTCTGAATTATTGATTGGAGTTTCATGCAAATTCGGAGACCCATAATGGTAGCCATCAAGCGGTTAATCACATTTCGCGCGATCGATACTTGCCGACTATTATTCGCCGCTCTTGCTGTACTATCGCCGACCGCGACTAATTTCGTTTGGAACGGTATGGAAAGTGCACAATAGGAAAAAAGGGGCGCAATCATGCCGGTCGATGTAATGATTATGCCACGCGGCTTATGATTGAAGGCGTGGAGGAGGGGGGGGGGCGATATATATGCCACCTGATACCGTTCACCTCGGCTATCGGCTACTATTGTATGTTTGTATGCCATCTATGTGCCGCCGCATCGCTAATGTGTTGCGAAATTGATCCAGCTGTAGTATAGTGGTATTTACCCAGTTGGTGTACGAGTTTCAGTTTACATCTCGCAATTAGCGGGAGCAGGTTTTTCGATCGCGGGCTGCTCCTCCCCCCACCCCCGCGTAAATTGCCGTCGTAAATTTTACCGGAAGATCTCGGTAATCGCCCCGAAAGATGGGCGCGCCGTTCGCAGGGAAATCCTAGGTACCAAGACACAATAGATAGTCACGGCTGCCCAACGTTATTACCATTGTCTGCATATTGTCACGCTCCCGGTCTCGCTCAAGCTTAAAGCTCGCCGCCAGGTCTCGGGCACACGCCCGCGCCTGGCCCTCGCAATCACCGCGGCGCAGTTCAACCCTTACACTCGGGGGGGGGGAGGGGGGAGAGACTTTAAAGTACTGTACCTGACGTCTGGCCGTGCGTCGCGTGACATAACTTATGGAGCTTTCAGCGTGTCTCGCGTTGCAACGGACGTAGATTCCCTCCCTCGCGGAAACGCTCTCTCGTAAATTATTTCGCATTTCCTTAACAGATCGATAGCCTCCACCGTCGCTGTCGCGAACGATCGAGGGTCGCTGCGCCGCGAAACGGATTCTTTATAATCTCGTTTGGGGCGGGAAATCGCGTTTCTCCCGGGCGCTCGGGATAAACGGAACGACTTGACTCGGCGTGTTTTCGGGGGCCTTTCTCGGGAAGACCGTGGAAACGAAACGCTTTCCCGTTTGATCGAGTACGCCGAGCGCGATCCCACGTGGCCACTCGCCTGCAGATTACATCCCGTATACCCGGCGGACACGCCGCTTGCGACGGCCGCTGATCCTGCCGAAAGACGCGACCGGGATGCAACGTGCGTCCTTCGATAGTCGTGAACGTTTTCATGGCCCTCTTAAAGTCGGGCGAGTTTACCCGGGCCGGGTTATACTCGCCGCCCCGTCGCATCGGATTAGGCGAGTTTACGTGCGGAACACATCGGTCGTGCCGTGACGGAAATCCGGCGAGCGGAGACCGTCCAGGAAAATTACGTCTGAGAAACAAGTGCGCTCAAGTATTCATCACGCGTAATGGAAGGGCGCCAGTAATTCAACCACTTGCCGGAGAAAACGTGTACGTGGGCGCACGTGTAAATCTGGAGAACGTGGAGACGCGCGCGCGCGCGCGTCTGTGTGTGAAATATTGACTCTTCTCGGCCGATTCGCGTGCCCGAACTTTATTACCATCAGAATTAACGGAGCCGCCGTCGCCGCCTTGGAATTTCTTTTTTGTCCATCGCAAATCTCTGTCCAACGAATTGCGAGTAATTCATCGGCTCTGATGGACGATAGGGTCGGCGCACGTGAGGTACAATCGTGTGCTTAGCGCCGCGGGGCTCACGGCTAATGGATCCGCACCTAATTGTCTTGCGTGCTTTCTCAGAAAAAGCGAAAGATGTGCAACTTTGATCTCCCTCCCCCCGGCGGAGGTCCTCAACGCGGGGGGCGGCGTCGCTATTTTAAATCGGCCCTTCTCCGGTCCGATCTACTTCACGACATGGTGGAAGTATACAAGGTGAACCATTGCGCATAAAGAGAGGGGGTAGCCTTTCTTCCAGCCAATAAGCGGCGTGCTTTTTTGCGTGGCGGCAGTTTGAACGGTCAAACAAATCATTACCCAACATAACCTTAAAGAGGTATCCGCAAAAAAGCACGGCTCTTATTGGACGGATCGTCCCCACTACTTTTAGGCTACTGCGCGTCCACGGGAATGGTTCACCTTGTATACTTCCACCATGCTTCACGAGGTGTCCGAGGCGGGGATTTCGAGAAATTGAACGCAATAATTTTATTCCGATTTAAACCTACCGATGAGATGTAGGTCGACAGAAATATCACTCTCGATCTATCATCTCTCGCGTAATACGCGCACGTCCGATACATGACTGCGCTTCCGCATACGTAAATCAATACAATCATTCGTCTTCATTCTTTCCACTTTGCGTAAGTTTCGAAGCTCGCTCGCGAATTTAAATACGCGCATGTGATTATTAAGATTAATACACACGGTGCGATATTAAATACTTTGTGTGGGAATTACACACGATACAGTCCTTATTGCAAAAAGTTATACATACTCGTATTATATCGCCTTGATATTTTAACGGGAAATATTTCATTTTCGTGTTAAACAGATTTTGTTTTACGCGTAAAAATACAAATTTGACTAGAGTAAACGTTTTGCTGCATCGCACGCACGTCTTTTTTTTTTACGTCCACCAGGACGTAATTAGTCGAATTGACGTGCAGTCGGAAAAATAAAATACCGCTTCGCTCATGTGATCGTTATTTCAATAGTATCGTTTCGGCGCGGCCGTTACCGTTGCGTTCGTTATACAGCGAGTTGATAAAATAATCACTGAAAATCCGCACTTACAGCGACACACTTGATTGTCGGCGATTCAATTGTTTTTTCGCTCTCCCGCGGCAGGGGCGAGATTATAAAAATAATCCAGCAGGAGCATGCCGATGCTCGCGCGCCCCACACGTGTGGTAATTTAACGTTTATATCCCTCCATTATCTCGTAATGAATACACGCGAAAATTCCTCGCGCGCAAACGCAACACGACACAAAACATACTAAATTAAAATTCGATCGAAACGCGCGTTATCTTCCGCATAGCTTTTAATTTGACGCGCGTGTTGTCGTCGAAGACAATTTTTCTCTATAGACCACATGTGTCTATACGAACACCTAGTTCGCTACCTTGGACCTTGGACTTGCGTCGCGTGAGGGTTTCCGATTGTACAATAGTACGTCGACAAATGGCCGTGGCCTATGTGCGTGTGAAGCATGTTATTTGTGTGCGTCCTACTTACAGTCACAGACTGCCGCAGATGTTGACAGTTGTGTACACATACAGACAGCACGTTGGTGTGGCTGTCGTAAAACCAGGAAAATCTTTTCTAAAAACAAAATGCCAGCATCTTATTGTCAGGGTTGGGAAGTAACTTTTTACTTGTAACGAAGTTACAGTTACTTCTTTTTGGGAACTCTAACTTAACTTCGTTACTTTCTCTCCACCTGTAACTGTAACGTTACTCAGTTACATTTTTTCGATAACTAATTTAATAATTACATTAATATAGTAACTTTATATATTTTTTAAACCTCCACAAATCGCATAGACCTCGGCTTTGCGTATAAGCGCCTAGAAACACAATTCATTGGCTATACATTGGCTAACATTGGTTAAACATTGGTTATGTTGGCAGTGCATTGGCCAATACTTTCCCCCATATAATGGTCATGAAATAAATACAAATATACTGCTGATATTGTACCTAGATGATTATTTAATATCGGATTGATTGTATTAGCCAAGATTGGCACAATAAAATTGTAACATTGAGAATAAATACTAATGTAACTCCAATGTTACGTATCAATAATTGCACGGTATTGTGTTTACATTGAAAGTGCATTGCAAAAATATGAGATCCTCCACCATCCCCGCCAATTTCGACCGGCGGTCCTCTTTTCTTTACAAAGTGATGTTTTCCAATTTTATTATTTATTTCGCTTTTCTTGTAATTTCCTTTACAATGTATACAATATTATACAAGAAATAATTACATTATAAAATTAAAAATGTAATATCTCTACAATACAATATTTCTCTCGACATTACATATAAAATATTCGGTATGCATACTTCTTCTTCCTCCTCGTGTATTAGGTTTAAAGCCTGTTTTATCCCATTCGTTCTGTACCAGAACGAACTGGTATTTTGAGCATTTGGTTTTACTTCATCTTCGGTAGGCTAACCTTGCCGTAGAAAACTTCCAACTTGGAGGGCTATACATCCAAAAGGGTATGTGTAACAGGATACTCACGGTGGTTGTCACTTCTCTCCGAGAGGTGGCGTCCGAAAAAACCAGTGGTGTCCGTGGCCGGATTTAAACTCGGATCTTTTCGTTCATTTATTTACTAAGCAGCGCACATTTCTCTGCGCGACGCTCGCCACGGTATGCATACAATAATATGAAATTCTTGCAACGTAAAATATATACATATTGCAGGTTTGAGATAAAAAATATCCCGAATGTATTTATCAACGATCTCTTAAAAGTAAGTCAAATGTACAAAAATTTTAAGTAAATTTAAAGTAAAAACTTAACAAACGCATAACGATTGCATATTTAATATTAAATTTTTCTAATTTCCACAACTAATATTGCAAAATTTAAAATAAATGTAACAAAAGTTTCTAATAATTATTTTAGAGTAATTTAATACATTTTATTAAAACTATATTAACTTATAAAGTTTTTTAATTAAAAATAATGGCAAATATAATTATATTTAATAGTAAAACATTGCAGTTATAACTTTATTTACCTTTTTAATTATGGAGCTATGTCCCCCTGTCTACCCCCGAATCCCTACCTATTCGTATTCCGCTGCATAGTCTTATCCATTTTCCTACCTACCCGCGTTTCAACTTTTTATTAATAAACCTGCAAGTCTTTCGTTAAAATCGCGAGACGATTTATAAGAGGTCCGATTTGGCGTTAGGTATACGCGCGCGATTTAATAGGGATTTAATAGAAGTCTTTTTAATCTCGCACATATGTGAGAATATGTAAAGAAGATAAGAATACAACCCACTCGAGTTTTGACAAATAAGAAGAAATCAACTTATTTCATACATCACCTTACTTACATACCCCATCAAAGTGGCCAATATTGACCACTTACCGCGTCGTCGGGCTAGATTGGACTACCTTTAGTCGCTTCTGGTCATACAGTCATTTTGACCAGAGATCAGGAAGGAAGAAAACTCCTTCCATAGTCGGTTTATTATCGTCACCGACAAATATTTCGTACGGTTCGAACTATAGGCGAGCGTCGATCGTATCGAAATGCACGACCACGAGAAGTTAATTAAGTTCGCGAATTAAAAAAATAAAAGAAGAAAATTAAGTTAAAAAATTTGTTGTGTAAAACTCATCAAATACATTTTTACTTCCGTTATTTATTCGAGAATAGATAATGACTGTCTCTTCGTGACTCAATCTCTAAATTCGAAAATCAAGTATATATGTATATAGAAAAAAACAATTTACCTCGCGTTATATTTATTGCTTCCTCATAGAGGAAGCTTTGTTTTCATGCGAAAAATTTTTTTCCAGTTTTCAATGCCAATGGGTTTAGAATGTTTTAAAAACTCAAAAAACACAATTTTGCTTCCTCATAGAGGAAGCTTTGTTTCGATGCGAAAAATTTTTTTCCAGTTTTCATTGCCAATGGGTTTAGAATGTTTTAAAAACTCAAAAAAACACATTTTAAAAAAAAAAGTCTGTGCGTCTGTATGTGTGTTCGCAAAATTGTTCGCGCTCTCACCTCCGCAATTTTTGAGATATCGCCTTCTACTTTGGCACATTTATTGAGTGTGATTAAGAGATGGCTGGTATTGTATTTGACGATAATCGGTGCAACGGTTCAGTTTTTACATACATATATATGTATATTTACGTTGAAATTCCTGAATAACTTTTTAAATATTCAAGATATCGGGCTATTTCTTACTCTATTATTCTTTCCAGTCTTTTCTACCCCTATTTCATATATAATTGATTAATATTCGGTTGATTAGTTTTTTAGTTATAGATGTTTGAAATTTCATGGAATCCGTATTTACGTTGAAATTAGTGAATTACTTTTTAAATATCCAAGATAGAAAAAAATGTTAAGCACTGAAGTTGTATCGTTTTTAGTGCCGCATTTCATAGTAATATCAGTATGACCTTGAATAGCTTTATCAAGGTTATCTAAAGATCACCTTGAAATTTTTATACGGAACCCTCCTTTTTCAGTACATATTCTTGTAGCTTATTTCAATAGCTTTCCAAAACGCTATAATAAAGTATGTTTTCCTTAAGTACTTTTGGAGTTATAAGGTTTCAAAGTTACGGTACTTCTAGCATTATCCCTGAATAACTTTTAAAATTTCCAAGATAGGATTTGAACACCATCCCTGATGTTCCATTTAGTTGCGTCACATATACAACACACACACACGCGCGCGCACGCACGCACGCACGCACGCACGGACATTATTAAAA
>NW_011967162.1:407817-412664 GCF_000949405.1 Vollenhovia emeryi | reverse complement strand
CAAATTTCTAATTTGCACACTTTCAAGAAACATCGTGCAAAATTTTTTAATTACATTTCGCGATAAATTAAAATTTATAATATGGATAAAATTAAACAATTGAAACTTCTTGAAAATTTTCTGAAAAACTGATCGTGAAGACCGACAATACGTTTGAAAAGCGTGCGATTTTTTAACACCTCGTGTATCATGACATTAAAACCGGCAATGCTGATTCGCTGTTTCCATAGTCATGATGCACGAAGAGTTAGAAAGTCGCACACTTGTGAAAAATGCCTCGATCCACATGCAACTTCAGATGGTTAGGCGTTAATAACGCCGTGTGTACAACCGGAAACCCTATTGACATGCGCACTACGCAGTACAAGCCCAAATGTGGTATGTTAGCGATCTAAATGTTAGTACTGACATCTGTGCTATAGACACAGCTCTGTAAGGTCCAACGAGGAACTTACAGGACCGGGAGAAAGTAACAACGGACCCGAAAGCGTTAATACGGCGACTCTTTTCTCTCAGATCTGACCTTAATCGTTAAGGTTAATTGTTTTTGGCACGAGACCGACGATAAAAATCGACCGCCTCTTAGATAACTCCAGTCAACTTCCGCTTTATTGTTATCGTCCCGATCCGTTCGACGGATGTTGGCGGAGTCGGGCCAACATCGCCGCTTTGAGTTTCATTGCGCCAAGATCATGCAATACGAGCACTGTTCTACAAATTTTAGCAGTATAAAAGCAAGCAAACGTATAGCAGACATTTTCGAATCGCACATACACCCAGGAATAAAGTTTCTTCGACTCAAACAAATTTTCTTCCAATTTTCACCTTTCTAGACTTTGATTTAGTTTCAACGAAATGATTTTTACCTTAACCAAAATTTTATTTGATTGAGTTGCAGATTGAGGCCCGGTCTTTCACCAACGTTGTTTAACTTTAAGTTTAGCTTAACTCGTTCTTTGTCGCTTTTCAACTGTTACTATAGAAAGAGACAAACATAAATTAAACTGGGATTAAAGTTAAACGACGTTTAGTGAAACCGGACCTGAGACTGGAAACTCTAAAAAAGTTTTTCTTCAAATCTAGCAAATGTTTTTAATACAAGTGAAGAAAAATGTAGTAGATTCAAAGAAACGTCATTTCAATCTCATTTATTTAACTTAAATAAATCTTTTTTTCCGGGCGAATTAGTTAGATTTTAATATCAGCGAAGCCTATACATATAAATAGAACGTCTTGCGCGGAGACGGGGCGAGGGGGGGGGGGGGAGAGATTTATCGGCAATCGATTTTATCTTGATCAGCGGCTTGCGAGACAAGATGTACGATCGGTACGGAGCACTATGCAAATAATTATAGCCAATATACGGACGATCAGCGGTGTCTAATATTTGCGATAGATTTAGCTCACTGGCTACTGGCTAAACATCGAACGCCAGGAACGATTGTCAATTGGTCTCACGTCACGGATATTTGCCCGTGAATAATTAATGGGATTCCCTTTCGAGCCGGACGCGTGCACGGATTTAGATATTTCAAGATAATGCGGCTTGACAAATTACTTTGGGCTCCGTACGTTCGATTCTTCTTTTCCTACGGTTGCGGAGCACTCGAAGCACGTCTGTCAATTTTTTCCCTCGTGTCGTCTATCAATTTCGAAATTTCGTGCGAGGGCAGGTGACAATTTTTAAGGTAGACTAAAATTCCCGCGTAGTTTTAAATACTCCTAAAGGGACTCTATTCTTTCTCCTAGACCAGTATTTTTTCATTGGCCCAGGATAAAGAATGTTTTATCTCCTCGCCGTTAGCTTAAAGCCCAGAGTAACTGTCTGACACCGTGCTATACATAGTTATCTCGAGATAAACGTTAAAGCGCGTTGCTTAAGGGCGGGAATTTCTAACGCTTTCCGTGATACTCGGGAAGATGTTACACGCGTGCGAAGCACTTCGGCCGGCCATTTTGCTAGTTTCCTTCATGGTTGCCTCAAATTAAACTGAAAGCACGGAGCTTCAGTGTGATGCTTACGAGTGGTCGAAGTGCAATTTAAGCTCGAAGAAACTTAAGCTTTAAGGAATGGGCAACGCAACTACTAAGAGCCTTACGCTCTTCGCGTGCTCTAGGCACGCAGTAAAGAAAGGTAGATCCGCTTATTGCGGCTACCACAGACATTAACAACTGATCCGGCACATGCTAATGACGCAGCCGAAATATTCTGCGAGTACATTCGAGTTTAAGTAGACGTACGGAATCGCGCAAACGCGAGACTGGAGTAACCGCGACATGGGCATCAGATTTTTCTACAACAATTAAGAGGATCCCTCACCCGTGATGGTGTGCGCCATCTAAACACGAAACGCAGCCTACATAACCACACGGACACACATCTACAATACATCACACCCATACATAAACGCGAAAGTTTCATGCAAACTATATTCTTATGTAAAACCTCTAATCCCAATTTGGAGGGTTTTACAGTAATTTTACATGTAATCCAATCCCAGGAAACTCACTTTCATGTGAGTACAAGTTGTAAAACTTTTATACGAAGCATAAGTTATGACGAGGTGACAGTTCGTCTACAAGGATATAACTAATCAGTACATGAATTTTGAAATTTTTACTCATTTTTTGTATAAAATCGGAGATTCCTTGGATCATTAATGCATACACTGTAATTGTACACAGGCATGTTTGATTTCATGAATTTAATACAACGAAAGGTTATAACTACAAAAATGTAATTCTGTCGGTAATACAGACGGCTGCGGGATCCTCTTAAGGGAAGCGATTTTGCACCTTTTGCACTGTTTGCACCTAGAACTGCCAATTCGTGAAAACATTTGTGTAAGATATAAATTATAAGACTTATGCGTACAGATCGAAAGTGTCCCGCTGTTCGGACTAAAGCCAGCGGCGCACAATGCTTTTTGCTTGCTGATTTGCTTGCGTGCACCTTTGCCGGCTAGGGAGAGTCAATTAGGATTCCACGTGACAGGTCAGATGAGTGAAGATTGTATCCTGACTGGGCTCTCACCAGCCAGTAAAGCTGCACGCAAGCAAACCAGCAAGCAAAAAAGCATCGTGTGCCGGTGGCTTAAAGCAGAGAACAGCGTGGAATCTTTGGGTGCGTTCCGTTTCATGCACGATACATCATTTATCTTTATTTGGCGAGTAACCAGGATAAATAATGCATCGTGCGTGAAACGAAACGCACCCATTAAAATTAAGCTTAGAAGCCTAAAAAGAAATCACTTAAATAAGTTGTAGGTTAGTTAACCTATAAACCATAACTTATTTGAATGAATAGCTTTCTTGTTAGGCTTTTAAACTTCATTTCAATGATACCGCGCTGTTCTCCGAGTGAGTCCGAATAGTGGGACATTTGTCGATCTGCATACAAAAGCTATACAAGTTGTATTATACATTACGCAAGTGTTTTCACGAATTGACAGTTCTAGGAGGAAAAGGTGCAAAAAGTGCCAAATCATTCGGGAAACAATAATGTTGCTATACTTAATGACGGAGTCTTTCTCGCATCGCGGATGCATTCGTAATACGAGGGAAACCTGTAACCTTATGTATTCGCGGCAAAGAGCAGTAATCGCGATGCGATTACGCGTAATTGGCTCCAATTCCATTCTATCTGCTCATTCCGCATAATGAAGTCGCCCGTGATGAAAATCGTTTCCTTCCTATGGGAGCATTTAAGCATCCACGGAGGGAAATGTCGCTATATATTAAGAAGGAAATGAAAGGACCTAGATTGAATCATCCGTTCCTTAGACCGATCGGATGCCGCGATGCAAGGTGAATTATGGGCGGGAGATACCGCTTAAATGGTTATTAGAGCGTAAGATAAACCATGTCGGATTTACATACAGAATTTGCATTTGGAATTTGCAATTAGTGAAAACGGCCGTTTCATTAATAATAAAATAAGGGGGATGTAAAAACGAGGTAAAGGCCGATGGGGTAAAATTATCATAGCAAAATACCAGCTTTACAGAGAACTGGCGGCTCGTCCCGGGGAGACCTTCAGGCCCCTTCCCGGGGCGACTCGTTGAATCCATTATCACGCCGGTGGACACGAACAATGCTGCGCCACGGGCATATACGTTTTCTTATATTACGCGGTATATTTCTCCGCGGCGGTACACGCGCAATATTTGCTCCGGGCGATAACATAGTCGGTTATTATTTAACAGGCTGGTGCAATGTATCGCGCATTTTGACACCCCGCCGCGGTCCGCTTTCGTGAAATACGGCCGTGAGATCCGCGCGGCCGCCGTTTTTCGCGTCGCCACCGCGTTCTTTCTTTCCCCCTCGTTTTTCCGTAACGCTTCGGCGCCGCGGCGACAATATTCGGCGCCGCTTCTCGTGCGATTATACACTCTAAGGCTGGCTTCACACCTTGGCAGAAAAGCGGGAAGTATAACAGCAGAAATCCAGTCAGAACTAGAGACCCTCTAATCAGAGTCTAGACATGCGGTATCCGACTTCTGACTTGGTTCGCCATGTTTATGATTTTCCCGCTGAATTTTGAATTGACAATTTTAATCCACTTTTATACCTTTACAAACGGCAGATTATCGTAATTGATTTTGACTATTTTGATGCGTAACCCTTTGTCGAAGTGTTATTGCAAAATGCTGCACATTCACCCATTTTTGCAATAAACATCAAACTCACACTATTATCAAACTTCGTGCGATGTGCGGTTATATTTCAGGTTACGTCTCGATCAGGTGGCAGCTTAAAGAGAGAGTAAGATATTCGTACTTCTCTCTCTCTCTCTCTCTCTCTCTCTCTCTCTCTCTCTCTCTCTCTCTCTCTCTCTCTCTCTCTCT
>NW_011967162.1:380779-405052 GCF_000949405.1 Vollenhovia emeryi | reverse complement strand
TCTCTCTCTCTCTCTCTCTCGCGTTGGATTTGACAAAACATGACGGACAATTCTGTTGGCCAGACTCTGGGCGTTTTCCAGCAAGGACACAATGTGACACAGTGTAACACTGTGAATCATTACATCCTTGTTGTTTGCCAATGTTAAACAAGGATGAAACGATTCACTGTGTTACACTGTGTCCTTGCTGGAAAACGTCCTCTGATTAGAGGGTCTCTAGTCAGAACCAATCAGAACTCACGCTTGTAGTTGACAGTTTCTACTTTCTGCCAGCAGAGTGCGCTGTTCGCTACCAGCGTCAGTTCTGATTGGCTTCTGCTTTTCTGCCAAGGTGTGAATCTAATGCGGATTTCGCGCCGTAATATTTATTATCGCGTTACACGTTGTAAAACACGTGGTCGGTTGCGTGCGGCTTGACGCGCGTCGCATGTCGCGCGACGAAGCCCGGGGCCGGAGGCGCCGCGCGTTTGGTCGCATTAGCGTTTTTAGTAATTAGCCATTCTTAAAAATAATCGCTATCCCAAACTTCTTCCCACTTGAGATACCCGCGAAATATTCGGAGCGCCTCGCCGAGGCGGGAGAATTTAATTATCTGATAGTCAGCCGATCTATCTCCTCTGTCCCTCGAGGAAATATATGTGCTTGCCGCGGCTCCGTGCGGCTGAATTCGGACCGGAAGCGCCGTTCCCGCCGTGCTCCTCTACGTGGAAATAGGAAAAATTTTTTATTTCGCCTTTCAGCTTCGCGAATAGATTATCTATATGTAATTGACTGTCGGGAAATATTACATTATCGAGCGCCGAATGCTGGCGTGTAACGTGACGTTATTATAAATTAAACTGGCTGTTATATATTTTACGCCCGTTTGATAAAGTAAAGATTTATGAGCGCACGTACATTCCGAGTGTTGTAACGTGCTTTTTGAAAAAATAATCGTATTTTACGAAAGTAAAATGTGGTTACGCGGGGATAGCCAGAGGGAATTTGTTCTTCTTATTTATTGGCCGGAAATCGACGCTGTATCGACCTTTCAACGCGAAAATATTCGACGCTTCAATTTCATTCTCTATAAAGAGATTCGTTTGGTAACTGATCGCTCCTCTGAAAATATTGCATCCTGATCAACGGGGTTAGATATAGCTCGACTCTCGTGCAGATCGTCTGCCCCGGAATATCTGAAATTGGAAAGAGAATCGTTCAACCCTGCAGATTCGCTGGGAACGCGTATCCGAAAAAGGTTCACGATCATCGCACACTTATTAAAATATAATTATATAAGCGTATATATATTGTCCGTTAATTTCTCGAACGTTAACGCGATTTGTCGAGCGCCGCGATGCTCTAAGACTCACTGTTCTACATTTGAAAAATCTCGCAATTTTCGCGAAACAATTACACGGAAGGGTTTCGGGGTGAAACGAGCGCTACCTTAAATTTAATTCAGTCTTTATTGAATGAAACGTTAAGCGCGGCAACGAGACTAATTTCCGCCGCTGTAAATGTCAGAGGCGCAAATGTAAAGTGGCGCGTCTTACAGGCATTTAGTCCGATGACAACGGGTCTCAAGGAGTAAATAATTACGGCGGGATCGCGCTTTGCATTTTACTCCCAGGCTGATACCTATCGGGCCATCACCTTGAAGCGCATCGCGCTGGTTTAAAGTCGGATTTCCATTTAGCCTACACCGAGACCGAGACTTATTCCTCAAACGCATGTCTAACGCGAGCGTGACGGCAAGTCGAACGATCAAGGGCCAGTTTCACAAACGTCGGTTGACTAGAGTTCAGTGTCATCTCACTATCTCTTTCTATCTTATTATCTAAGAAGAGATAAAGAATCAATTAACCCGAGAGTAACAGTTAATCAAAGTTCAGCCAACTTCCTATCTTTTTCTATCTTATCTAAGGAGAGATAGAAACTCAATTCATCTTCGGTTAGTGGCCCTAAGACCCGGTTTCGCCAAACGTCGCTTAACTTTAATCTTAAACCAACGGCACACGATACTATTTTTGCTACTGGATTGCTTACGAAAGCCAGTCAGGATTCGACTTTAAGTCGTCTGATCTAAAACTCTGCATTCTAAAGGCCTTCACACACTTCCCGTAAAACGTAACAGTAAGGTTTCGACCAATCGCGTGGCTCGATTCGCTTACGGACGGCAACGCCGTAAAAGTAGTATCGTGAGTCGTTGGCTTTAGTCTAATTCACGTTTGTTTCTTTCTAGAGTAACAATTAGAAAGAGACAAAGAACGAATTAAGCTAAGCTTAAAGTTAAGCGACGCTAGTGAAACTAAAGGCCTGAAGCCAATGGCACACAATACTATTTTTCCTACTGGTTTGCTTAGGAGAATCAATCAGGATTTAGCTTCATGTCTTAAAGGGATGCTGGAGTGATTCTGCACTTTTGCACCTTTTGCACTTAAAACTGTCTGTTTCGTAGAAACATTTGTGTAATATACAAATTAAATGGCTCACGTGTACAGATCGAAAGCAGCTTGCTATTCCGGCTAAATGAAGGAACAATATGGCATCACTGAAATTAAATTTGTAAGTCTAATAAAAATTAATAGTGAGCAACACACATACCATATGTACTGTATGTGTGTGTGGCTCACTATTATTTCTTATTAGACTTACAAACTTAGTTTCAGTGATGCCATATTGTTCTTTCACTTGGCCGGAATAGCAAGCTGCTTTCGATCTGTACACGTAAGTCATTTAATTTGTATATTACACAAGTGTTTCCGCGAACTGATAGTTTCTAGGTTAGAAAGGTGCAAAAGTGCAGAATCACTCCAGCATCCCCTTAACCTAAACCCCTCACCTAAAACCTAAAACTCTGCGTCCTGATTGGCTCTCGCAAGCAGGCCAGTAGGAAAAATAGTACCGTGTGCCGGTGGCTTAAGTTTCATTGCCGTTAATGCCGTGCCAGGCGCAAGAGCCGTTCGCTGTTACTGACGCGCCCAACTGAATTCGTTCATGGCTTTATACGCGAATGAACAGTTAATGAGCCGACAGCGGGCGCGTTATATATTGTCGGCGGTTGATGTATCCGTCTGCCTCGCGTGTCTTCCGATTAGCGAAACGACGCCGGATGTATAAATTCCCAGTTGGGCGTGCTGTAATAATGGTATTTACGGCGCGGCGGACGCGGGAATGAAGCGCTCGGTGCGCAACGCCGCGACACGCATTTCGCATGCAGATTATTGTAACGAGGAACATTACGCGCGAATTAAACTCGAGCAAGTGAAGCCCGCGCGCGCGTTCGATGTCTGCTAATCTCCCGCCACTTGGAACGAGGCATCTTTCAAAATTTACGGGAACGGGGTGCGCGGATCATATGGAATCCGTGAGCACCCACATATCAGTACGTACAGGCTGGCGCGAGGAACGGCGGGGATTACCAAATCGATATACTAAACGGGTTTAACGGGGCAGGAATAATTAGGATGTTGGCACCGAGCCCGACAGCCGAGCTCTCGCAGAACAGATTCGAACTGAGGAAGGGTCAGTGCTCGGTGCTCTCCACCTATTACACGCGTTGCCACCCGTGCCTCCGGTGCGTTCGTACTAAATATCGAGCAACGTGCTTAAAGCGCTCGCCAGCCGTGCCGAAGAGTCTTCGTGCGGCCCGTCACGCGTGTGATTAGAATTACCAGCGAGAGGGGCTTCGTCCTGTCGGTCGCCGAACGACGGCGAGGATACCTATTGACGTTAAACGCTAGACGCGCCGCATTATACCGCGGCGAATAACGGAATTTTCGAGGGGGAAACCGCTGACCAAAATCTTGTACACCAATGCCCAAACTAATGCCAAAAAAATGCCCAGTAATGCTGCAAATCTGTACACTACAATGTCCTCAGCGGTTCCCCCTTTCGGGAATTTTAGAGAAGCCACTGATGTTACGTACGCGCGACCTGGCTCGCGTCGCTCGCTCCTCTCGCGTCCCTTTTTCGGTTTTATTTAACGAGACACGGCGATGTGCCGTTGCCCGGCGCAAGAAATTGCCAATATTTGAAAATACATCTTGCACACAGCTGTTTCAGTTTGTTTTGCCTTCTGTTTTTATTTTTTTTCCTAGACAAGATAGGGCCGCCTTTCGCCATTACAGGATTGGTACGCGGCCGTCGTCTCTCCGTTTCTATATCGACACTGTTCAAATATAAATAAATACTGGAAAGGGATTTGTGTCCATTTGAGAAATTGCAAATATCTATATTTTTCATGTTTTTATACTACGTTGGAGCGTGTCGGCGAACGGGATGCGGCTCTCGCAACGGGCCGTAGGTATAAAGTACGACGTGTCGTCAACCAAGTATCAGCGTCAATCGCCGGCAGGTGGGCGATCATAAAATTGTAGCATTATAAAATATCTGGATTTACGATTACCGCGATATCCCGTGCAAGCGCACGTTTCGTTTGTAGAACATTGAATAAAAAAAAAACAACAACGGATTATAAATAACACAACCTCCGCCGGCACAACAATTCATACCAATTTCATCGACACGCCCCGAATGCGTGAACCAACACGGCTGGCACACATTTACGCTGTTAATCAACGTGAGTTAAACAGCTTCGATGAGCGCTTCGTTGTCGGCGCGTTTAGCGAGTAAGTTTTTTTTTCTGTTTTGAAGATCGCATTACGTAACGGTGTTATTCCAATTAAACGGCGCGAGATAAAATACGATACTTCTCGCGTAATCGCGAATATTGCTCCCCGATTGCCTATCACGCTCTTAATTGCGTTTTTGTTTTAAACGTATGTACGGTTGGCGTTTCATAAACGGGCAGGCGCGATGTCCGTTCGGATAATACTTTTTCATGCCGCTCCGCCGATATAATATTTCTCCGTTCGCGAGGTCATTAAAAGACTTTCGTGTTGGAAAAATTAAAATTTCATTGGACAGATGTTAAGGCATGAACGCTGGATCAAATGTAATTAATTATTCCGAGCCAGTATTTTATAAGACGATCAAGCATGCTCTTCGTCCTTGCGCTCTGACTTATAACTTTGGAGAATATAAATCAATTTGTGTAAGCTTCTGAACGAGAATTGGAGGAGCTCTAAGGAAGATTTATCTCGGCGCAGTCTTGGAAGTAAACAACTGTGATATTGAGGATAGAATAAATTAAGCAGTTCAAGAAACTCTAGGTTGTATACACCGCGACTGGAAGATTTCGAGCCTAAGTACATTTTGAAACTTGCTCCGTTATCGTATCTAGTGACGCATAATCGACACAGCATTTACATAAATGCATCGGGCGAGTGCAGTCAACCGCAATAAATTGAGCTCCGCCAGCCCCTCGTCCAAGATTGGATTTTCTGGGGCCGTTATCCCGTCTATTACCTATCGTCTATTTACGCTCTAGTCGGAATTATTAGGCTTCACGGCGTTATAGTTGATCAATTCTCGCGCCTCCCGTCTACTTTATGCGTTTATCGCCGAACAATTTCCGCTCTTAAGTTAACGAAACGCGACAAGCGAACTGCGAGAGTCCCCGTAAATTGCATTTAGCGAACCATTTCGCGTCGAAAGAGCAAAAGGAAGAGGGGAAAAAAGTAATACGGAGAACGTTTTCGTTTTTTCCTCCCCCCCCCCCCGGTTCAAAATGAATCCGCGCGAACCCGATTCCAAGACTGCGGGAATTACTTACCATAAATTATTATCGGAATACGCTCCGCAAAATCTACATACTCTTCCAGATTAACTATTCTATATCTCGCGTTTTGCTTTCGCGCCTCGATATAATCGATATCAAAATTTTCATCGAAGGCGCCCGAATTACGGGTTGACATCGCGGGGGTGGACGGGATTACTTATCGAATCCCTCGCGAAAGTTATACCGCGAAGGTGCGGCAACAGCTGACAGAGCTGACGTGTCATAACGTATGAAGGTATCACGAACATTTTGGACTAACGTCTTGATTCTGTACCAAAATATCGACCGTAATATCTCCTCGAACGACCACGCAGGCATCAAGATGTCTATCGGTTCGCAGTGAAATGTTACGTTATTATTTTTCTGGTGGCGCGCCAGCGTGGAATTCTATGAGAATAATGAAAATTCATCCCCAGAAATTTTATTTCCGGATCAACTGCGCCGGTGCGTTTTCACGTTTAATCTCCTTTTGTTGTCAACTTCTGTGTCGCCCCCTCGGATGGCAAAACACGTTGATATGGTAACAGAATTCATTTTGCGTCGTGTAAAAACGCGCGATATTCGATTCGTATCTGATAAAAAATTTTTTACACGCCGGATTACAGGGAAATGTGCTCGCAGGAACAACGAGGATACACGTGCAATCGGCAACAGCAATTAAATTGGCGAGCGCGGCGCACCTACCTCCTCTCTACCGCGTTTATAGTTTCAATATCTATTTAATGCGTCGAAGGTATATGAGGTATGCTTTAATTGTCTAGCCGGTAAAGCTTACGCGGGCCGCGCGTTTTAGAAAGCAATCAAATTTTACGATCCCCTTCCACTGTCTGCCCTCGCAATTTATTTTATGGAAGTGATCTCCTTGCGGCGCGAGTTTTACACACGCTGCGGCTCCTGGATCACTTATTGTATATCGAAAATAAAAATTTATCGGAGCGGAGACACACAAAGCGCCAGATGTCGGACGGGGGCGAATTCATCGAGATAGAGATCGTCGTATCTAAATTTGTGTATCTCATTTCTTTCACGTTACATGAATGCGTGTGTTTCACGTTGTATGTGCAGTCTTGTTCAGTAATGCTTGAACCTGCATTTTTATCGTCATTTTTCTCATTTGTACAAATCACTGTATGTGTGTACAGTCTTATTCATTAATGCCTGCACCTCAGTTTTACTAGGTTTCACATTTTTATAATCTTTATTCCCATCTACACATCGATGAATAGCTTTTTCTAACCAATAAGCGTCGTGATTTTTTGCGTGGCGGCAGTTCAAACGATCAAACATATCATAAGTTAACCTAACCTAACCTTAAAGAGGTTATCCGCAAAAATGCACGGCTCTTATTAGTCGAATTGTCCCCACTACTTTTAGGCTACTGCGCATCCACGAGAACGGTTCACCTTGTATACATCCACCATGTATACAATCGTGGTTCACACAGCTTCTATAGAAGTCAGTAGCATACGTACAGTCTGAAACTCAGTGATTTGTATTGTATATAGATGACAAAAATGCAAGTCCGGCATTAATGAATAAGACTACTACCACAGACTTCTGTAGAAGCTGTGTGAACTACAGCCTAAAACACGTCGATGTATAGATGGGAATAAAGAAGAGAAATAAAGTCTTAGTACAATTTTGCTCGAGAAATAGATCAGAAACGCTCAAGATGGTTTCGGAATGGCCGTCGAGTAAAATATTCCTCGGGGAAGAAAATTTTGAAACGTGACCCTAAATTTACATGCACGTTCCAAAACAAAATCGGTGGAACCATTCTGTTCAGCACTGTAAATGAGTTTAGAAACGTGCATTTAGATTCAAGGTTACGTTCCAAAATCTTCTTACCCAAGGAATAATTTACTCGTTAGCCATGCCGAAATTTTTAGCGTTTTCGATCTCGAGTAAAATTTTCTTCCGGGAAAATGTTTTCGAACGTAAACCGGGGGGTCAATTCTTCTTCTTCTTCCTCCTCGTGTTAGGTTTAAAAGCCTGTTTTATTCAGTTTGTTCTGTACCAGTTCTATACCAGAACGAACTAGTACTATGAGCATTTACTTCATCTTCGGTAGGCTGCTAACCTTGCCGAAGGAAACGTCCAATCTGGAGGGCTGTACCCCTAAAAGGATATGTATGGCAGGATACTCTCGGTGGTTACCACTTCCCTTCGGAAAATTCCGAAAAAAAAACCAGTGGTTTTCGTGGATTTGAACTCGGATCTTTTCGTTTATTTGTTTACTAAGCAGCGCACATTTCTCTGCGCTACACTCGGGTCAATTCTATGTATCTTACAATGTATGTAAGAGGACAATTAGAGTCATAGCTACTTATTTTTAGCCTTCTCGCTAAGATACAGAATTGACCTCTCGAATCTAAATGCACGTTCCTAAACTCATTAAAAAAAAAGTGTTGCACCCATTCTGTCTATCGCTGTACCGTGACGCGGCGTTAAATCTCTACGTCGCGATCGCTGTAAATGAAATACAGCTGTTTGCTAAGTATATCGACTCGCTGAGGAGCGCTGTCCATGCGCCTTCAGGAGTCGGCACTTAATTCGTTTCCTCGCACTTCACTTCTTCCATTTTAATGCTCTTGGAGTTTCGCGAATCCAGTTACGTGCAAAGTTACAATACCCGCGTTACTTGCCGCCGTCGAGCGGCGGGGTAGAGGGATGAATGCGAAAAGATTTTGCAGGCGATGAAAGAAACGCCCGCCCCCTTCCCTATTAATCGTTAATACGACGGAGTGCGGAATTCTTTTTTCCGCGTCAATACTTTCCCCCGCTCGCGCGAGGGTTCCTCGGCTTTCATCTTGCTACAATTTTTTTCCTCGCTCCATCAGCCGCCGCCGTACAGCGATGCGCTTTTACGTCCCGGCAATTCATCCTTACCTCCACTAACGCGACCGAGCGAGACTGAGCGTCTCTCGTGCCGCCACGGGCAAGTATCATTTCCGCAAAAAAGTAACTCGAAAATGAAAAATCGAGTGTCGCCGGCTGACGTGTTATTTTTCCGAGAGTGGACGGCATGTGCGAAATGTGTCAGAAATACAATACTGGTGCGCTAATTATATAGCGCGATACGTATGACGCGCAATAAAGGATCGTGACTTAAAGATACGGGAAGAAGCGAGCGACTCGACGCAAGAAGATGAATCTCATTAGCATCGCCGTGCTCTTTATTGTCTCCTAACACAAGAAATTATGGGAGAGGATATAAGCGAGCGATGATACTTGAAACCAAATGGATAGCGACATTTTCTCTAAGGAGATTACGAAAGTGAATATTTAAGGCGGGATTAAGCATCGCAATTGAGTGATGTGGCCTCCTTTCAAGCGTGCGAGAGTGTTAAACGGATAAATATTATTACGTCCCTCTCGGAAAGGATTTCTGATAGCAGGACCAAAAACATTCTCGACGTATCTAAACTAATCGCAACCTCGTGTATTATACGCTGAATTTTTTTTCTTAAAATGTGTCATGAAAATTACATAATCGTGGGACAAGATGGCATTTCAAGCAACTTTATGAGAGTTTTTTGAAATTTTACCATACATTTTGTTAGTGAAATAATAACATAATTTCATCTCTCTTGTTCCTTCTTCTTGAATAATTTTCCTTCCACAAACGTTTTGAGTTCAAAGAAAATAAAATTTTTGATGAAATACTCGTCTTATGGAGACACCGTGCTCGTTTCACATTCACCCACTCCGAGGACAATCTGTCATTCAGACAAGATAATATACGGTGGGGAATTTGTTTATTTACTAAAGGGTGGCCACTTTGCATCCGTACGATGGTCTACCAAACCATTAAGTGAGATACCACGCATCGCTGTGGAGTCGCGCTGCTAGTATACAATTCCTACTTTATACAGTAAAATAAAGTAGAAATAACTAAGCAAAAATGAAAAAATTATATTTTTAAAACATCATATAAAATAGACGAACGTTTGGACTGTTATAAAGTCTTCGTCAGCGGATACACAGACAAATGTAAAAATTACATGATTAGATAACATATCGTCGGTATGCAATAAAATCATCGATTATAGAACAATATCATGAGACACAATATAAAGTGACTAGAGCTGTGTCCTTTCCTGTCCATACGCTGATGAAGACTTTGTAACAGTCGAAACGTTCGTCTATTTTATGTGATTTTTAAATATAAGTTTTTATTTTATCACCTTCTATAGCTCGTCATTGTTAGCCCTTTTGTTTACTGATTTGTATTTACATTAAACGAACATGTCTCGCCTTTATTAAAATAATGTAGGTAAGCGAGAAATTAATTCGAGCGTGGGCTTGGATAGCTCAGTTGGAAGAGCATTCGCCCGGCAAACGAAAGATCCCAGGTTCAAATCCCAGCCTGTTATTTTTCTCGCTGAAAATTAATAAGTTGCGCGTCTTAGTGCCACTAGATATCAAAAGATTTCAACTATTTGCTCCAGGTTCGAGTACTCGTGAAGATAATGCTTGTATTTTTCCAAGTGAGTAATCATAGAAAGTTTGAAACTACGTCAACAGATTAGAACCTATTTATATGATACTTCATTCCATACGGAGAAAATTTTCTCTTAAAATGTACCCTGAAAGTCATGTAATCGTGGCATTTCAACGAACTTTTTCAGAGTTTTGTGAAATTTTTTACATTTTACTAATAAAATATACAGGGTGTTATGTAATATCCGCCTCACCTCTTATTTATGGATAGAGCGGACGAGACCGAGTCGAAAAGTTCTCTACCACTTAACAATTTTCGCAATAGTTATTGAGTTATTAAATATGAAAATCGCTGTCTTAGCCCGGCCTACCACCCAACTCAAGCTCGCGGCGAGATGCGGCGGTCCCGCGATCGGCATTGCTAGGCGCGCGGGGATTTGTTTATGACACACGGCAAGGACAACACCCCGCGCGCCTAGCAACGCCGATCGCGGGACGGCCGCATCTCACGGCGCGCCTTAATTGGGCGGAAGACCGGACTAAGACAGCGATTTGTATAATTAATAACTCGTTAACTATTGCGAAAATTGCAAAATGAGTAGAGATCTTTTCGACTTAGTCTAGTCCGCTCTATTCGCAAATAAGAGGTAAAGCGAAAAATTTTCATAAAATCCTTCGAAGTGCCGTTTATTACACGATTGTATAATTTTCAAGATAAATTTTGAAAGACAATTCTCGCTGTATAAATACGACCGTCGCTACTTTTCGAGCAAGAGAGCGATCGTTTGACGAATTGAAAATAAATCGCGGCCGAAGGCCCGCGCAAGTAACTGAAAGTCTTCGGCTCGGAGCGAAGCGCGGAGAGGCGTAGCTCACGGGTCACAGTGGGGCTCAAACGAATGTCTTTTAATTAGAGGAGAGCGAGACTTTGCAAAACGTGACACACGGCACTCCGTGCGGGCGGTGCTTCAACTCTCAAATGTGTAACGCGACGCCCGTAGCACTTTTTTTCCCTCTACCCTCGTGTCGCCAATTTGTGCAGCGCGACCGTCGTCGCGCCGGTACGCGCGCGGGTAAAAAAATAAAAAAGGGGGCGACCGTCCTCTTTAATGCATCTCCGCGATACTCGCGGATGACGCCTGCATTTGCACGTAGCCGTCATAACCGACGTAAGGTGCGGGCTCTCCATAATAAAGCCAGCCCGAACGATCCCCTTCGAGTCGCTTCGCGCACAACTAGACGTAATCTAGTTTAAAAGTACCGGCAGGAGGAAGATAGCGCCGCGCGTTTCGCCCGCGAGGTCACCGACGTCGATATTAAAAAAAAAAAAAGAAAGAAGAAGAAATTCTCCCGCGGCGACGGGCGCAGTTTTGTACAGCGGTGCGACTCGCGTGTCTCGCCTCCCGAAAAAGCGGCGTCTTTACACCGGCGATATGTAAATAACGTCGCGTGTGGCTCTCGATGAAATTAATCGCACGAATGCATCAATGCCTCGAGGCGAGGGGCAATCAATCGATTAGTCAGCGGTACCGGACGCCGGGCGACGGACGCGGACAAATTTGCATTCCGTCGCCGCGTCGACGTCGACGTCGACGGAAACGGGAGCCGAAAGACCGGCCTCCGCGAACGGGGGCGGAGGAGGAGGAGGAGGAGGAGGAGGATGAGGAAAAAAGGAGGACGCGCTGAAATATTTAAGGCGCAGTCACCTTGTTAGCGCCCTCCCGGCGTGGGAGAGGATGCGATTCGAGGGCGAGTGATTGACAGCGCTCGCAGTTTGCGCATTAGGGGGCGACGAGAGCGGGTGGGTACGGCGGAAGCGGAAGATAATGGAACGCTGTTCGCTTTACGGTGATGTCATAAATCGGGACGCGCGGCGGAGGCGCCGTTCGTCCCATGTAAATCACGTTTTATGCGCTAAACCGGAATTATATACATCGCAGTGACGTACATGCACTTACGCGCTTGTTAGCATACACGCGCGCGTATATAGAGATCCTTGCTTTTATTGCCGAATATACTTTTTCCCTGCCTTCCGTACGCGCGAAGATTTGTTTTTACATTCGGCTCGATATTCCGTCGCGCGGGGATGGCGTATAAATCTGTCGGGGCGGATCAGCCGAAAATCATATATAACGTTGCTCCGCGTGAAAGAAGATAAATATCGACCGAGAAACAGAAAGAGAGAGAGAGAGAGAGAGAGAGACTCTTTCGAGTTATTGAATAATCCGCGCGGCATCGTAAAATATAGTCCCGCGCGTACACGGGCGCGGAGCGGATGCTCAAGGAATCGGGGAAAACGCTCGGCCGACGCGACGCGGCGCGGCGCGGCGCGGCGCGGCGCGCCCGTCAAAGCGACGGCGGGGAGAAACGCGCATATTTGGCACGTGGTTTCCATTTTACGCGGTCCTACGAGCCACGCTCAGAGAGAGAGAGAGCCCGCGGACGCTAAACCGCGCCATGGCCACGCCGCGGACAATGAATTTCAGACGCTCCGTTGACGCACTCTGCGCGAGTATTTCACGGCTGACTATGCCCGGACGTGAGACATATTGCCGTTCTCGACCGGTGGATTTCAATGCAGATTTTATGTTCGCGCGGTGAACACGCATCAGCGATTTTCGAAAAGCGCGTCAGATATCGGTCAGCCGAGCTCGATGAATGAGCCTCGCTGTGCGGACAGAGAGAGAGAAAGAGAGAGAGAGAGAGAGAGAGAGAGAGAGAGAGAGAGAGAGAGAGAGAGAAGGGGGGGATGAAATATATTCGGAATGCGGGATAAAAAATTTTAAATACCGAAAAACGCCGATGCGCATCTTTTATGTTACACGTGCAATGTGACCCAACGAAAATTTTTCGTCTCGTTTTTCGTTTGTAGTATCTAACGATTTGCGCAAAATATGCCGAAACGCGACCAGTTTTTGCTTCCAACGGGGATGTGTAATTGTGACAAATTCGGCGATTTCTTTCTCGAAGAGTTTTAATTTTCCCGAATTAAAAAAAAACATGGCCTATTTGTAGGAAAACTTAAAATTAGTAAACAAACAAAATCGAGCTCGTGTTTGCCAGGGAGGAGCTCTTTGCTCATTAAACGAGCAAAACACAAACAGTTGGCAAATACAATATTATTCGTTCAAAATATTCGAAAAAAATAATGAGCGGAACGTTTCGACCATCGCGGAGTCTTCGTCAGCCGATAAATCAATACGTATAATTACTTCAATAGACACAAGATAGTCAATGGATTGCGGAATAATTTTAACAAGTACGTGAAGAAGAATATAATCAATGTGAACATTTGTAGAATATTGCAAAATATCAGGTATTGTACTCGGAAAGAATTTTCTTTCTAAATTTGTCCTGAGAATTACATAATTGTAGAACAGCGTGGCATTTCGGAGATTTTTATGAGTTTCTTGAAATTTTATAATACCATATATTTTACTAGTAAAATGTATAGCGGAAGGTCCTCTATTATGAGACAGACTGCTAATATGATATAGCGGAGTTTCTGCTAAATTAATAGGCGTCGTCTATTGGTTTTCCACCGTGAATTTATTGCCCTTGAAGTGAAACAGTGGAAAATTGATTGTTGGATTGTGTAATCGTTGCGGAAAAAGATTCGCGATTGAATTTGGACGTTGCAGACCTACTATCTCGTATTAAAAACCTATCTCGTAATGGAGGACTTTCCTCTACTAACAATAAGTATAATTACTAGTGAGAGGTATGGTAAAATTTCAAGAGCTTCTCATAGTTGTGCAAAATCCCACGTTGTCTCACGAGCGCGTGAGTTTCGGGATAAATTTTAAGAGAAAATTCTCTCCGTATAGACATAATGTGCCCAGAATATGCTCAGTACAGATTATTCGAATCATGTTATCATTGCTGTTAGATTTAAAACGACGTATCGCTTGGCGCTTATTAAGATTCTCGAAGGGGCGGCTACCCTGAATAAAGGGTTGAAGCGGCACGACTGAAAATTGATCGTTATATATTTCTTCTGGAACAACGCCGACGTGTTTCCGTACAAAAAAACATTGGTTACAGGAAACAAACCGGAGGGAGTTTTCGTTGGCTCGCGCACACCCTGGCTGTACGTTTTTCTTTTCTTTCCGCTATACCGTCGCCTATTTCCGTAATTTTTGCGCGGATACATCGAGGAAATTATAATTACACCCGTTGCAAACGGAGAGCGGAGTCGCGTTTAAAACGGCAGCGAGAGAAAGTGTGTTCTTTTGTTCGCCCGGTGGCGCCGGTTAATCGCTCGCGTGACGATTGCGAGACGGTCCGTGCGAGCGCAATCGCACGGACTACACGGTCCGCTTGATTAAATACGGCAAACGTGCCCGCTATTGTTCCCGCGTCGCGCGCGTCGGCCGCAAATGCAGGCTCTTAACGTCTCGCAGGTCGTTACAAAGGCGCGCACAAACGTCAGCCGTTCGCGTCGCGCGCGAGGAGACGCGACGGAAAGTGCGGACCCGGTGCCGAAGCGGCGGATTTTCCGACCTGTCCCACGGGACATTAGCAAATTGATAGTCCCCCATTAATCTCTTTCTTATAAATCATATCCGGCGCAATTACTTTCTCGCGACAAAAAGCGAAACTTTCGAAGACATGATTCAGCGAAAGCTACCGTTCGTTCTTATTGTTGGTAGCTTAACGCCAGCCCGATATATTTCCGTCTACCGCGCTATTTCTGATATCAATAATACAAGCTTCTCAGCGTAAAACGTCGAAGCTCAAGTTTCCGTCGCAAAACATATTCAAGGATTTTAGAGACAAGCGTTCAGTGCTCCATCTTCTAGGCCTCTAGGGGATGCTCAAGTGATTCTGCACCTTTTGCACCTAGAACTGTCAATTCGTGAAAACATTTGTGTAATACACAAATTATAAGGCTTATGCGTATAGATCGAAAGTGATGTCCCACTATTCGGACTAAATCAGAGAACATGGTATCATTGAAACTAAGTTTAGAAGCCTAAAAAGAAACCTATTCACTTAAATAAGTTATAGCTTACCCAACCTATAATTTATTTGAGTGGCCAGATTTTTTGTTAAGCTTTTACACTTAATTTCGATGATACGGCCATGCTGTTCTCCGATTCAGTCCGAATAGTATCATATCAGCGCAATGAAGTCCCATACAGCACAGATGGTTGCAGTTACATTGTAGAAACGTTGCAATCTTGCAGATTGCAGTACAATCTTGCAGAGATATTGCAGGGATATAAAAGTGCAAACTTTCGATAGCAATACTGCAGCAATGTTTCAAAAATAATGAAAATACTATATTTTCTATTTGAAAAATGTTTCTAATTACAAGAATTTTATAATGTTATTCTCGTTGATACCAATAATCCCCGAATTATTAAGTACTTGATCAGCGCGGTGTTGCTCGCAATCTCCATCTATTGCGAAGCGACATAACCTTCTTAGGTTGCTTCGCAAAAGCTTGCTGTGCCTTGAAAAAGGCCCGGATGTATATGTAATTAGTAAATTCTCTGCTTATGTACAACAACAAATTATTCCAAAAATATTGCACTGCAACATTGCTATAATGTTGCACTGCAATCACTCTGAGGGCGGACATTTCAACGTTGCTGTAATCCTCCAGAAACGTTGCAGCAATGTTGCGCAACGCTGCTGCAATATTGCAATCTTGCAATGTAACATTTCTGCAATCTTCCTGTAATCTTTCTGTGCTGTGTGGGGTGTAAAAGCCTAAAAAGAAGTCTATTTACTTAAATATTACAAGTTATAGGTTATAGGTTACCTAACCTATAACTTATTTGCGTGAATAGATTTCTCGTTAGGCTTCTACACTTAATTTCAATGATACTACGCTGTTCTCTGATTCAGTCCGAACAGAGGGACACGTCGGTCTGTACACAGATTCCACATAATTTGCATGTTACACAAACGTTTTCACGAATTGACAGTTCTAGGTGCAAAGGGCGCAAAAAGTGCAGAATCACTCCAGCATCCCCTTAACTCCGCCCACTCTTTGGTTATCCGGGTAAAAGTACGAAATTGCGTGCACTTCGTGTTGCAATCTGCGAAATACATCAAGTGGATTACAGAAACAAGAATTAAGTATGGATCAGACCGTGGAATAATTCCTCGCCGAAGAGAATTAGGAAAAACTAAGCTATGCCGGGGGAATCGAGTAAAGTCGCGATAATCCAATTGGCGGCGAACAAAAGGAGGAGAGCGTTGTAATGGCGAAATAGAAAAATATCGGGTAGCGGCGGAACAAAGTGAAGGAAGGTTTCGAAGAAAGATTAAAGAGGGGATTTTGTAAGTAGACGCGAGAATTTGCCCCCGGTCTGTCGGGGATGCTCACGGGCTTCTCGAGGGGGGGGGGAGGTAAAGGGGGATGGGGAGGGGGGCGTCGGCTTTGTCGGGCGAATTCTTGCGGTTTCGGCGCAATTACCTTGACTGAACGTTAACGACGGTTCGTAAATCAGGATAGGACGGAACAGAAGTTATACCATCGGCGGGATGAACGCGATGGGAGCCATCGCTCGAAACGCGGGCCGAAATCTCATTTCGAGACACGCAACGGCACGGTATTTAGAATAAGTTATACATACGCGGAGCTGTATTTCTCTACTTAATCTCCGCGAGGAAGGTCGGCTATTATTCTCCCCGCGATTGCCCCGACGGCTTTTCTTGCGTTCTTACGTGGGAAATTTATTGCTCTTCTATCAAACATTCTATCGAACGTTGTTTTGTTCCTCTCTATACCCTTCTCGAGCAGCTGACATAAATTCTGATCGGTGGCAAGCTGCCAGGGGTAAGTTCAAAGATTGTACGATATACTTATACAATACTCGGGCATTTTGTCCCCAGCCTCATTGTTATGTCCTCCGGGTTGCAGGATTTTTCCAACTTTTCAATATAGTTTTATCGACACAATTTCACGCGATATTTTTTAAGCCGCCATTTACGAAGGTACTTACGAAGCTGCGCAAATATAAGCGCCCGAGCAACACGCGTGTCTTAAAGGCGTTCCAGAGTTGTCTTAAGGACTTCACCGAAAGGCGTCCTAAAGATGTTGAAACTTTTTGAAGGGATTTTTATTCAGCTATCTCAAGTTATATTAAATCTTGTATGAAATATTTTTTGAAGCGTATACATTAATAATTGCCAACATTTGTTGCAATATAATATGGCGCGGTCAGTATAACGTGGCCTATTAAAATGTTTTAGTTAACATACGATATTGTAATTTTTTAATATTTAATGTTTTCATTAATTTCATGTCACGACGCAATTAATATTTCGTCGACGGTGAACACGTTGGTTATTTGATCTGCAGGTAAATTCGGTCATGCGCACCAATAAAAACATTTTCTTAAATTATGATATTTTTCAATTAAAACTTGATATTTATATTAAATACAATATAATGTTGTGAGATATTGGATTAGCATTGCGAAATATTAATGCGCCTGATATTTCATATAAAGTAATTAGTTTACGAAATTCAACTTGTTTGGCTGAAGACGCATCCCATTGGCAAAGTATTAATACAACGAAGAACTTTTATATAAATCAGAAACTACAGAGAACAGATTTAATTAGATAAGATTAGGTTAAACGAATGTGATACGTTGAAATCACGTTTCTTTGAATCTGCTAAATTTTTATTTACTTCTACCAAAACAGTTGCTGGACTTAAAGAAATAGATATGAATTCTCTTGGAAATTTCAGTCTCGATCAAATAAAATGTTTTCATTAATTTCATGTCACGACGCAATTAATATTTCGTCGACGGTGAACTTGGCTGAGATAAATAAATCGTTTCTTTGAAATTAAATAAAAGTCCAGTAAGGTCAAAATTCAACCAGATTTGTTTCATTTCAAGCAAACTTTCTCTGCAATCGTACAAACGCCTTTCTGATAACTTCATAAGACATCCCCCAAATTTTAAGACGTCGAAGCACTACGGTGTTCTCCGCGTACAAGATGTCTTAGAAATAGAATCAGACATTGTCATCTATATAAATGAATAGGCGATGCACTGAAACGTCTTTGTATACACGGCAATTCTAGCTTAATGCAAAATGCACGTGCAATTGTAGATTGACAAAGTGCTCGATGGTAGGACTCATCCGATGGAAACTCATCGGATTTGAGGATCCAATGACGCTTTGTCATTAAAGTCATTACGTCATCCATCAATAGATAGCTCCTAAGCCTGCCGGGTCCGCAATTCAATGCCGACAAAGCCGCATTTACCGATTGTTGTACGCCTCACAATAACCGGCTATGCAGAAACGTTTGAATAGCAACAATGTCCGACTACGGTTTGCGGATAGGGTGACCGATTTCCACATTACCGCAATACTTGGCCCTAGTAATTTTATTGGTTTAAAATATATTTTGTTTGCCTCCCCCCCCGTGTATCTCGGATTAATCAACGCTTCGACGAGTTTTGTTTCCGCTTCCGATCCCTTGGTGTTTGCAATTTCGTTATGTTTTTCCGCGAGGCATCCTTTGTTTTCTCTTATTGCTTTTCGTTTGTACGATTAGTCCGTAATGGCCTCGCGGCGTCAGAAAATTGCGCCGTATTAAACATAAAGTCGTAACGCTAATGAAGAAAGGACCTGAGCAGAATGGGTGCCTTTCACAGTGACGGACGGAATGGTTGCCTTTTTTCAAATGAGATTAGAAACGCGCACTTAGACTCAGGCTTACGTTCCAAAACACTTTCTATGAGAAAAATTTTACTCGAGAAATAGATCGAAACAGCTCAGAATGATTTCGGAATGGCCATCGAGTAAAATTTTCCTCGAAGAGAATTTTGGAACGTGACTGCGGACTTTTAAACTCATTTAAAAAAGTGTTGTAACTATTCTGTCCATCTCTGTACTCTTAGGCCCGATTTCGCCAAACGTCGTTTAACTTTAGTCGTTTGTTAGTTTAATTCATGTTTGTCTGCTTTTAAAGTAAAAACAGTTGGAAAAAGACAAAGAACGAATTAAGCTAAACTTCAAGTTAAGCAACGTTGGTGAAACCGGACTTTATGACACAAGACAGCTATTGTGCGTCACTTGAAGACAGAGACTGGAAACATAAAACATTGTCGTTCTGCCAAGACCCCGAGGGCCAGCTTCACAAATATCGGTTAACTGTTAACTAGGGTCCAGTCGACTCCCTATCTTTTTCCATCTTATTATCTAAGAAGAGACAGAGAACCAAGTAAACTTTGGTTAGCAATTAAGGGGATGCTGGAGTGATTCTGCACTTTCGCACCTTTTGCACTTAAAACTGTCTGTTTCGTGGAAAGATTTGTGTAATAGACAAATTAAACGGCACGTGTACAGATGATCGAAAGCAGCTTGCTATTCCGGCTAAATTAAAGAACAATATGACATCACTGAAACTAAGTTTGTAAGTCTGATAAAAAATAATAGTGAGCAACACACATACTACATGTACTGTATGTATGTGTTGCTCACTATTATTTCTTATTAGACTTACAAACTTAGTTTCAGTGATGCCATATTGTTCTTTCATTTGGCCGGAATAGCGAGCTGCTTTCGATCTGTACACGTAAGCCATTTAATTTGTATATTACACAAATGTTTCCGCGAACTGACAGTTTTTAGGTTAGAAAGGTGCAAAAGTGCAGAATCATTCCAGCATCCCCTGTGAAACTGGCTCTAAAAATCTTAATCTCAAGCAAGTAACAGTTTTAATCGCGCCCCAATAGCTCGGGGTGCTCGGAGCGTTTGACGAGTCTGCGCGGGGGTGGAGCGCGGATCAGTTTTTGCAATGCGAAAGATTTTCAGCGTCAGAAAGTCCTAATTGCCCCGTAGCGTAACGATTACGCGCGTTTTCGCGGTGTGTCACATGACACCGGTCACCGGCCGGGAAAACAAAAGGCCGGAGTGATGGATGGGTTCCAGACGATTGAAGCGGCATGCCGGCTTTCTGTTTCAGGTGGCATGGCTGCGGGTGGACACGCAAACCATCCTGACGATAGCCAATCACGTGATAACGAAGAATCACAGAATCGGCGTCACGCACAGCGAGCACAAAACGTGGCTGCTGCATATACGTGATGTCCGCGAGAGCGACCGAGGGAACTACATGTGCCAGATAAACACTGACCCGATGAAGAGTCAGATTGGGTATTTGGAGGTCGTAGGTTCGTCCATTGTGCCTCGCGCGTCGAATTAATATCACGGTAGAAATCCGGAGGCTGTACGTTTCGATAAAATGGAGGAAGGAGGGCAAAGAGAGAGAGACAGAATCTTTGTTTTTGCAAAATTCGCTCGTTCGTTACGAAGGTTGAGCTCGACTGTAGTAGGACACGGGCGACTGGCGAAATCAAGTTCGCTTTTGGGCTCGGCCCGTGGCATCGCTTTTGAGGCTATACCCGCTACATACATAGTGTATAGATATATTGTAGTGCCTTTAAACCGCCAAACGATAGCATATCGAAAATTGCTTCGCGGTATTTCGCGAAATGGAAGTTGCCGTCCCAGGTTTGTCGTCGTTGATCCCCTCTCTCTCTCTCTCTCTTTTTCTCTCTGAACATTGTGCTCTCGCGCATCGTTCATTTTTTATGATTCCGCGGTATTTCCATTCTTGTGGCATTTTTATAAAGCAGCGCAATACGCGAGTCGCCCGAGCAAATGTGTGTGTGTAAAGGCTCTGATCAGAATTTTTGTCCGACAGTTCCGCCGGATATTTTGGATTATCCCACGAGTACGGATATGGTGGTGAGAGAGGGTAGTAACGTTACGCTGCGTTGCGAAGCAACAGGGTCGCCGACGCCAAACATCACCTGGAGGAGGGAAGACGGCGAGTTGATTATTCTCGGAAACAGCCAGGAAGGTAAACTATTCACGGGCTGTCTTGTACGTCCAAAGAAAGCTTAATAGTTCCCGAAAATACCCCAGTAACGTCCTCAAGTCTTCCGCAGCCGAATGGCTTTGCACAACACATTTATTACGTTCTTCCAGATATATATTTTATCCCTTTCATTGTTTAATCTTTTGTATTTCTCTCTCTCTCTCTCTTCCAATTTTTTTTATCGAATCTTCGGTGACATTTTACGGTTTAGTTGCTTAATTTTAGACTATACAGGAGAAATTGAATTTAAGTAGAACTTACCGATTGAGGTCAGTTTACCTGGATTTCGAAGAGTTACGAAAATGAAAATTCTCTTACCATTTTTGAAGTACAAAATTATTTTTAACATACGAAAAAAATGGTAAGAGTAGTTTCTACTTTCGTAACTCTTCGAGATTCGAGTAAACCGACCCCAATCGGTCAGTTACACTTAAATTCCATTTCTCCCGTTGTATAAATTAAGCAACCAAACTGTAAAATATTTTTCTTTGTACACCTACCAATTTTCGTCCAATAACTCCAGCCAGAGAGCCCACGTTCTCTCGAGGGACTCGATTTTTGTATTAAAAGAGATAGGCGATTCTTTTGCAGCAATAACCAGCTAACCGTTCAATTGCTCACAATGCTCGCCAGATTTCTCGGCGTACGCGCGACAGGCCATTTTCCATAATTCGCGCGCATAAAGCGCGTCAGGTGGCGCGAAAATTTTCGACCATTCCGACATCGACGTACTTATTTTATTCGCATCGCTCATCTTGAAAATCGTCGTAGGGGAAAAGCGCCCCGCGTTTCGCACACGCGCAGCTGAAACACCGGATTCACTCAACGCGGGGGGGGGGGGAGGGGAGGGGGGCGACGATTTATCATTCCGCCTCTCGGACTTTATTCAGCCGACTACGTTGCGTGATGCAATTGCATTCGAAGCTGCCGATGCGACCGTGTCGGTGACGTCAAAGTGAAATATGCGTTTCAGCTCTTATGCGTCTCGCACAATGACGCAAAGGAAAATCGAGCGTCCTCGCTCGCACCTGTTCGTACAACGGTGACTTTATTCCACGGGTACAATAACAATTTATCACCCTTTTGTCTTTCAAACTTATTGAGCGGTCCCGCCTCTCTCCATGCAGTCCCGTTAAATATTTGCTCGCCTTTGTGTGCATTTTGTGCACCTGTCCCCGCGCGGAGGAGCCCGCGATAATTTATAAGGACGAGCGACGCGATTCCTTCGGCCCGTCGGCACTTTTTTACAGTTTGACCTTGTTCTATGGAGACATGAATACGCGGCCGTTTCAGCAACGTCCTTTTTTTAAACGAACATTCAGTTCGCGGGGCTCTTGTGCTAATATTTAATCCCTTTAAATACATCGCGGAAAAATTTCATTCATAATGCACGCGGTCCGGCGATGAAGTAATAAAGTCGACTTTATTTTTATAATTTTCTTCCATTGTTATTTTCGATCCGAACGAATGTGCGCCCTGGAAACGTACATCGAAATATACAATAAAATGATCCCTTCGGTTTTTTAAAAGTAAAATTAGTCTCATTATTCAATCGTTGGATTACACCGTCGTTAATAACAGTTATTTATTATTCACGTTGCTCTTATGGTTAAGCGATTTGCACGATCCCCCCTTAATTTTTCATTCTGTTTTCGGTTTCATGTTAATGCCGTTTAAATACACCGCTTCTCATAATGACTCGCTTGACGCGGATACAATATCTATTTATCATTCCTATTGTTTCCCAAAATTTATTGAACCGTCGTTTTGCATAATGCCGTTCTGCTGACAACGAAAACATTTATTCCGCTACGCGTGCAGTTTATTCGCGCGCTTCATTTAATATCATCTGCCAACCGTTTCAAATGTCCTACCGTAGAAATTTATTGTGCCTTCGATTACGTTTATTCTACATTATTTCCATCGTGACGTGTTTATTGTCGGGGCTTGTAATATCGCCTTAATACCCTTGTTCTGCATGCGCGTTGTCCGCACTCCGATTCAAATTTGCCCGTTCCCTCGGAAGGGGCCCGGGCTCACCCCCCGGTATCGGGATAATCTTTTCATTTGCATGCGATTTTTCTCTTCTTTAACTTTCTCGATTTTTTGGTCAATAAGTAGCAAGTTTCTCCCTCGCGAGTCTCCCGCCGTCTTCTTGTTTAACTTACGAACATGTTCAGCTTCTTCCGCGACCATGAAAACTCCCTCTTGAACTTCTCCATCATACCCGGTTTATTTCCATTTCAATCTTTACTCTGTGCTTGAACGCTTCTTCTCGTTTTTATTTCCTGCAAGAAAAGTCGATATTCTCCCTCGATTTTTCAAAGGTACTTCTAACACCGGGGCTTGCTCCTCTTTAATTCACAAATATGACTCCTTGTTCGCGCGACTTACTTATTTCTATTTTCCTTTTCCCCATCCCCGTCCCATCCCTCGCCCCCTCCCGTGCTCGACCTTTTTAACGTTCAGGTACTGTTTCTAGCGCTCCATGCTTTAATTAACGAATTCTTCCTTTTCCCATCCTTTCCTCCGCGCTCGCGCACTTTCCCGCCCGGCAGTCTCCACCTCGCGATTACCACGATTTCTCCCCCGCCCCCTTTTTTTTCCCCACTCCTCGAAAGTCTCTCCTCTTATCCTGGTCTTTTTCTCAGGCAATCGCGAACAGCCACGACAATCCACCCTCCGTCTCCCGGCGCGTCCCAACTTGTCGCACTCTGCCCATCCTTTTTGAACCCCGCGCCAACCCCTTCCGTTCCGCCGGCGACCTTTTTCACTCATGAGTAAACGCCCGTGCTCCTTCTGTCGTTCTCTCACGCACTCGCCCTCCATCACGGACGCTCCGCTCCCGCTCGCGTGTGTATGCGTGAACAAAATCTCGGATAAACCGGCGAACCTATTTGCCGGAAACTGTCCGCAAATACTAGCGGGGGAAATAAAGTTTCGCCGGTTGCGGGCTAGTGCAAAGTTTCGGGGACCTTTGTGCCGTCGATCGCCGTAGGATACTTTTCAGCCTGCACTTCGCCAGCTTCCCCGAAACTTTCGGCCAAAGCTGTTCTCAAGTATCTGGATGCGCGCGCGCGCCCGCGCGCATTTTTATAATTTATACGCCGATAAATATTTATCGGCGGCCCGACCGTCGCGAGGGAAAAACGCCCAGAATCGTGCGTCAGGTCATTACGCCGTGAATTATTACAAATTCCGTCCGCATATGCATTCATTACAGACTTCGTAAATACAGTGTTCTCTCGAATTATTATTAATTACCTAGATGCTATCCATTCATACGTAATAACCGTGC
>NW_011967162.1:370410-378169 GCF_000949405.1 Vollenhovia emeryi | reverse complement strand
AATCGATTTCGCGCGGCCGAAGGTGACAATTTATGTCTTCCGGCGTAATCCCGGGGGCCGAAAGCAGCGCGCGGGTGCTGGAGATCACGAAATATTCGGCGGACAGTAAACCGCGGTCGATTTAATTACTTCATTAGTCGAAAAAGCCGCGTTAGCTCAATTCCAAAATCTGCCGCACATGGAGGGGGGGGGGGAGGAGGGGGTGAAACGCAAAATCTATTAAACGTAATTGGCATTATCGGCTGCTCTTTTTTTTCTCTCTCTCATTTAACGTTTTTTTTGCCGTGACGACGGCGCATAAATCGGCGCCTGCAACTAATTAACTAAAGAGCCTGCGCAGCGGCTCGTGTGGCCCGACCGCCGCTTTACAGCTTATCTCGCATGCAGGTGATTTCAGGCCGAGTCAGCGGGCGTTTCAATAACATAAATCGCCTTGCGCAGAGATTTAAGCGGCGGGGCCGACAGAGTCGTTCCTCAACGAACTCGAAAATTCATTTCCTCTAAAAATATCTCTTCGAGGGCCCTTTGATCCCCCGTCGCGAAATAAGCGCGCGCGCGCGCGCGCGCGCGCGCCGCGCCGCGGAAATTGTACGCTCCTTTTATTTTCAGCGTCGTAGACATATCGGCGAGCGCGCCGTGAAAAGCCGCGCGTGTACGCGGGACGATCGTTTGGAATAGATATGCAACTTTTTGCAAATTTAGTGCGACAGTTTGTCCGGGTGTATTTCGCGAGGCAGACGCGGGGAATGCCAGGAACACGAAAGTTAAGGATAACAGGCGAGCACTAAGCCACGGATGTTCAGTGCCTGCGAGCGGAGAAGCACGGGGTATTCGGCTTACCTCTTAAAACTTAAGAAATGCAAGCGGACGGAGTCGCGGCGGAGGCGCGACGTCTCCCAGCAGTGAGATTCCTTAAGTTCTAAATTTTACGGCGGACGTTTTGTTACCTACGCGCGCGCGCGCGCGCGCAGCTCTAATCTACATCCGTTAACTTCGCGGCTTACGAATCCTTCTAGTTTCCAGAATGTCACGGTTTTTCACCGAAAGCAGACACATTCTGACTATCCTGAATAAAAAGTACGGTATGTTTAATTAACAAAGCGCAGCTGCGCGTTCTCCGGCGCTCTTCCTCCTCCTCCCCCCCTCCCGAAAGAAACGCCAAATTCATTGGTATGCGCTATGCAGTGTTCGTGCGCGTTTTGGTAAAACAAAAAACAAAAAGCGAAATTTTGCATTAAATTGAATTTATTTCAAGATTATAGCGCAGCATTGTTAAATCGGGCGGTGGATTTTGTAGCTGCGTAGCGGATAACAGCCGATCGTTCACTCTCTAAAAGTCAGTGAATTATCAGTGACAGCGGTGAGTCACTGATTTACAATTCCAAGTAATCCACGGAAAATCACAGCGGTACATTTGCAACTGTAAATCAGTGACTACTCACTGCTTTCAGCGATGATCCACTGATTGATTTTTAGAGAGCAAAGATTGCACGCAATTTTAATTATGTCTGTACTGCAAATATGTGTAACGTGTCGTCATAATAGTCTAAAGTGAGCAATGCTCCTGGAGCCAAGAGTTGCTCAGCACCACCGAGCAAGAAAGCCCTTGGATAACAGTCGATCGTTTGAAGATTACATGCAATTGTAATTGTGTCAGTACTGCAAATATAATAGAGGATAGGCCTCTATTATGAGACAGGATTCTAATATAAGATAGTAGGTTCTCAACGTCCAAATTCAATCACGCAAATCTCTTTTCGCAACGATTACACGATCTAACAATGACTTTTCCGCTAAACAAGATTTCACTCCGAGGGCAATAAATTCATGGTGTAGCCAATAGATGACGCCTATTAATTTAGCAGAAACTCCGCTATATTTCGTATTAGGAGCCTATCTCATAATATGGGATTTTCTTCTGTGTACTATACAACCATTTCATCAAGATAGTAAAGAGAGCAATGCTCCTAGAGCCGAGAGTTGCTCGGCACCACCGAGCACATTCATAATATTCGCAACTGAGAATTCGAGTAAGATGTACACCGGCAAGAAAGCCCTCGACAAGTGTTTCGCCTAGGGTGCAAGGCGGGTTTTGCGAAACGGCGTGTACGAGGCGTGTAATGTTAACGGAGATTAGACCGCGCGGCAAAAAACTGCGGCGCGGTGATTAGTATCGGTTACGCAGTGCTACGAAGCAACGTGCCCGACGTGTATTAATTCGAGTCCCGATTGCGGAATTTTTTGCCCGGGACTGATGAAAACTTCTTGCCGATGCACTGAATTTGCGCTCCGCGCCCCGTCCGATTCGGACTCGCTGCTCCAAATACTGTTTGCGAACGGAACAAGATAAAAGTGACGTAAAAGAGAGGAGATTCATCTAATAATTTTGTCATTTTCCATTTAAATTCGAAACAGAACATCTATTTTCGACCGGCCTAGTTTTTCATCTTCTGTTTAATTGCTAACCAGAAGTAGGTCGACTCTTCATCTTTTTCTATGTTATTATCTAAAAAGAGACGGAGAATTGACAAACCTCTGGCTCACAATTAGCTAGAAAATGGAAAACTGAGCCGTAGTTAATAATATAAAAAAAGATGGAGAGTTGACTAACCTCTGGTTAACAGTTAACCAGAAAATAAAACACCGGACCTTACAGGATTACACCCGTACCCTCAGATCTTTTATCTTATTTTACCGCAACGCAACGCTTTTACTCCGATTTTTCCGACTGTTCAACTATTTCTAAGATATTAAAATATCAGCACTCATCTCAGTTACTATAATATTATACTTTTTTAACTTTAATCTCATAACTTTCACCATTGTAAATGTTCATCATTAGACCGTCTGATCTCTGTTCAAAATTAACAACGTTAATTCTTTTATATTCATTTATTACTTCAATTAGTTTTAATTTGTAATAACTTTTATTTCTTCATACTGGACTTTTTTATAATTGCTCGCGCTGAAGGTAAACTAAAAATGATTCGAAACGTTCACAGTTTTTCATTATCTTATAGTTTTAAATGTGCGATTTTAAATATATTGTTTCGAGTGTTGGATCGCCAGTAATTAATTAACATTTAGGTTGAATAATACAGGAAAATTTCCTGTAGCCAGTTGTGTCGAATTATTCAATCTAAATATAAAATATATTGCTTTAGCGAACTCATTTCAAAATTTTTTAGATTGACTTTTATTGCCTCGACTTACTGTGATTTTCATATTTGGAGTCACTTGTTTAACAATTTTGTAATATTACGTTATCCTTGACATTTGACAGTTGACGATGTGATGTCTAATTTCAGCCTAATATATTAATTGTAATGATGGGATTAAGTATCGTATAAGTAGGTTCAAATCTGTAGTAGTTTCGAACTTCCTACGCGGAGAGAATGTTTTTTTAATTTATCCTGAAAATTGTGCAATCGTGAGATAACACGGCGTTCAAAAAATTTTACGAGTTTTTTGAAATTTTATTGTACTCACAAGTATAATTGCTAGTGAAATGTATGATAAAATTTCAAAAACTCATAAAATTCTTTGAATGCCGTGTTGTCCGACGATTGCATTATTTTCAGGATAAATTTTCAAAAAAAATTCTCTCCGTGTATTATTACATTACTTACTTTGAAAAATTAAAAAAAAGTACTTTCAAGCCCTCGAACCTGGACCAAATAGTTGGAATCTTTTATGAGCATTTCGTAAAAAATTTTAGTTTCTTCGACTCAAAACGTTTGTAGAAGGAAAATGATTCAAGAAGAAAAAAAAGGAAGAGATGGTAGTTTAATTTTGTATTGTTTTTATCTTAATATTTTATATGAATAATATAAAAACACGACATTAACAACTTGATTCTTAGAGCAGCCTAATATACTGTTTACAATATGGTATACTGCAGCCTAATATACTGCTTGCACAGCACTGCTTGCAAAACGTTCGATTACTTCGAATCTTGAAGGTACTTATTCGAGAATTCGAAGCCAACTAATCTAGTTTCGATTTACTTTGCAACCACACAATGTATCAAATATTATTTCTTACGAGGATTACTCGAATCCCAAGAATCGAAACTCCGTTGTTAAATTCGGCTCGTATTTTTAAGTATATACATTAAACTTGATCCCATCCCTAATTAAAATGACGTTAATGGCCGCGTTTATTTCGCGATTTGAAATGGCTGAAACCATCTGTTGTAGTGGCCAGTATTGACGGACCTGTCTTCAATATCACGAAAGTGAACAGGTTGCAGATGGGAGCGTATCTTTGTATCGCGTCCAACGGCGTCCCGCCGACGGTCAGCAAGAGAATTATGCTCGTTGTACATTGTAAGTAGCCGCCTCGACAGCTTATCCAATTTATTTGCAAACGATCGATTTTCATTCACGTTTGTCTCCTGTTGGCAGTTACTCCAATGATTTGGATCCAGAACCAATTAGTGGGCGCGCAAGAAGGCCAACAAATGACGTTAGAATGCAACTCCGAGGCGTTCCCCAAGTCCATCAATTACTGGACGCGAGAGAACAACGACATCATAACAAACGGTACGTTGGTAAATACAGGGTGTTATGTAATACCCGCCTCACCTCTTGTTTACGGATAGAGCGGATTGGATTGAGTCGAAAAGTCCACTACCATTTTGCAATTTTCGCAATAGTTAACGAGTTATTAAATATTAAAATCGCTGTCTTAGCCCAGCCCTGCACCTGCGCCCGTTCCGCGATCGGCGTTGCTTGGCGCGCGGGGAGTTGTTTATGACACACGGCTAGGGCTACGTATAATAAACATCTCCCCGCGCGTCTAGCAACACCGATCGCGGGACGGCCGCATCTCGCCGCGCGCTTGAATTGGGCGGAAGGCCAGGCAACAAGGTTGCGATTTTGAATAATTAATGACTCGTTAACCATTGCGATAATTGCAAAATGATAAAGGACTCTTCGACCCAGGCTAGTCCGTTCTATTCGTAAATAAGTGGTGAGGCGGGTATCACATAACACCCTGTATAAGATTAGTTTCAATAAAAGTTGGTACTTTTTGTTCAAATTAATTCATATCGGTGCATACGCGTGTGTGTAAATATTCGCATAAATTAAATTATTTGCGGATAACTAAATTCGTGTAGCAAAGAGACTCCGCGGCGCAAATAACAGTCCGCGAGTGGAATGCGTTGGAGAAACCTGGAAAAATTCGAGCGCCATTCGGAACAGAGTAGAGGCCGGGATCGATTGGAATTATCGCAATGATAGCAATAATTAGAGAGCGCCCGGCAGCAATGACGGCATTAATTCGTTCAATGACAGCGCTAATTCTTCCAACGTCAGCAATAATTGCAGCACCGGCAACAATAGCAACCGGACTATAGAACGCCACTTCTGCGCGCGCCGCCATGCGCGTCCCTGCCATAATTTAATGAATGGTAATCGAACTCCGCTTCGCCGACATACTTAACCATGCTTTACTGGCCAACAACGCACGGTCGCAGGTTCTGGTTTGCTCATCGAATCCATTTATGTCGGTACGCCAGAAATTAAAGGCCGGCACGAACGGATCGCGTATTCTGACAAACCTATTTGCCAGCGGCAAACTGGACTCTGTTTCCCAAAGCACGTATGCGGCTCGAAATGCTTTAGGAAATGAAAACAAAAAAAACGCACGTTACTATAATCAATCTCGCGACGAGCAATACCCGGGCCTCGGTATCGCTCGGGAGAGTCGCCGGGTAGCCGAGTCGAGTATTTGGTTTCGGGATGGACCTCAATTATTCTATTCTGTCTTCATTTGTACCTCGGAGTTGGTTTGACACTCCAATTTGAGGCTCAGACGAGTAACAAAATTGTGTTCAACCTGATTCTGATCCCCGAAGAGAATGTGTTAAAATATTTCACCCTCCTCGAAACCTCTTAGACCGAAGAGGATCTACGCTCGCATTGACCTCTTTGCTGCTAAGAGGGAAATAGCGACACTTTTCAGGCCCGTCGGGGGTAAAAAATTCAATATATTTTATCGCCGTTTAAGAAAAATATTGTCATCGCTACATAACTTTATACTGTCCCCGTGACTCGGTCTTTTACCTTCGTGCTTGATAGATTTCAGCCGTGGTCCGTTTAAAATCAATATACTTGTAAACCAGCACCGTAAGTTTCACTACATAGATTGATATATCCCCAAACCAACATGCCTTTACATTACTTTCTATACATTTTTACCCTTTTATTTTTATTCCACCTTCTTTCACTTTTCTCCCTACTGTTCACGGAGTTTAGCGTATAATAAATGTTCCATCATCTATTTATCTCCATTCTGAAACATGGAGCTAAAAACTACTGACCGTGCCTCTCCTTTTTTCCTCCGGAACCACTGGCTTTGATCTCACCCGCTGTCTTAACTCGTTTATTTTGCGAAAGATTTCGATTGTTAACTGCGATAATTTTTAATTCTTAATTTACTGTAATTCCTAACGCTCCGATTTTTACGTACGCTCTCGCCCTTTAATTTCTGACTCAGATGTGCGTTTTTTTATGTATCTATTGGCTGCGTTACAATTTCGGTTTGTGCTCTACATTTATATTTATTCAATTGTTTCGCCTTTTCAAACTCGTTTACAATAATAATGAATTTTTAATTGTCATCCGTTATTGCTCGTTAATATTATTGGCCTTTCCTCGATTTGTTGACACAACTAAACGGGCTATCATACTTAATTAATTTTTCCATATCAATATATTTGCTTCGGCACAAAGACCTTAGTTCGAGCCCATCGCTCCCAATTCAAAAGTGATACGAGGCCGAACCGAGGCCGAAATACTCGGATAATTTCAACGGGGCGGTCATACGCGTTTCCCTCGGCGCGGTGTGACAATGTAATGTAATTTGTACGAAACATCACGCGCCGCAATCATCAACGATCTTGTCCGGCGCAGGAAGTGATATTTGCGGCGGCCGCAAACGCACAAACTAGCCGGGCGAGATGCGGCAAATCGTGGCGGACGCGCGCGCCCGCGACGCGTCTGGTCCGGTGCGTTACCGAAAAGCGGCGCGGCCCGCATGGCACATGTGCGCATAATTATTTCGGATAATTAGACACGACGCTGCGCGCCGCGCCGGGGCGTATGGGGTAATGCACCCCCTTCGGATCCATTAATGCGCGACCGGCCCCGCCGCGCGGGGTTCCGCAGCGCGGACGCGGCTGCGGGCGCGCGGGTAAGAACGGGGGGGGCGTCGTCGACGGCGTTCGCGCGCCGTCGTCGTCGTCGCCGTCGCCCGTGTCTGCAGCTGCTAATCGCGCGGCTAATTAGGTTAATTTCGGATCGCTTCTGCCGGCGCACCTGCGGCGCGACACCGAATCGCTGAGCGAGCGAGCGGGCGAGCGCGTTTTGCTAGCGGTGATCGATGGCCCGGAAACCGGTACGATTTCCATTCGCGACGCCGACGGAGATTAATCTTTGTTTGCCCGGCTCCGAGATTTTTATTTCGCAGGCTGGTTTTTCGGGGTGAAATGGCACGGCCGCGCGCCCCCGCCGTCGCGGCTGAATAGTTTCCGCTTATCTGCGACGGAATCTGGCCCTGAATAAACCACGTTAACAACGATCGCCGGTGACTTATGGCGATGTCACTTTTTACCGGCGAGCGACAATGCACGATAAACGCTGCGTCGAGCGCGGCGATGCGCGCGCCGACGTTCGCTGAACCGCGTCCCGCGGGAGAGACGCATTAAGCTTTAATGCATTTTCATACGTTTAATTCGGTGTGGCTCACGTTT